>NC_134586.1:113698613-113851113 GCF_037038515.1 Microtus pennsylvanicus | reverse complement strand
TTCTTCAATGTGTTGGTGGTTAGTTTATCTCTTTTGTT
The DNA here is from genome assembly GCF_037038515.1 of Microtus pennsylvanicus. Taxonomy (NCBI): domain Eukaryota; kingdom Metazoa; phylum Chordata; class Mammalia; order Rodentia; family Cricetidae; genus Microtus; species Microtus pennsylvanicus. The sequence goes on along the minus strand of NC_134586.1, from coordinate 113,851,075 downwards.
CTCTATGCCAACACGCCCCACTCACCAAACACTTTTTTTTTAATTTATTTATTTACTTATTTTTATTTTACTTTTTTATTATTTATTTATTTATTTATACATACATACATACATCCTGTCTATCTGTCCAGATGGGGCAGGGGTAGAAGGGGCTAGCTATGAGAGGAAGGTGCTCGGTGGGCATCCAGTTGTAAATAAGGCTGGGAATAAATAGCTGAATATTAATTCATTTGAGTAATATTAAAACTGTTCAAGTAGAAAACAATTGCTTTCTTTTTCTGTTTGCCCAGAGATCTGACTGACTGCAACTTGGAAAGAAGACGGCCCTGCTGGACAGAGACCTCCCTCCTGCTTTGGGTGGGTCGACCAGTTTACATGTTTATTTCCACGTTTTGTCTTTTATGGATTGAATGGATGTGTCTCTCTCTCTCTTTTTTTTTTTTTTTTTTTTGGTTTTTCGAGACAGGGTTTCTCTGTGGCTTTGGAGCCTGTCCTGGAACTAGCACTGTAGACCAGGCTGGTCTCGAACTCACAAAGATCCGCCTACCTCTGCCTCCCGAGTACTGGGATTAAAGGCGTGCGCCACCATCGCCCGGCTCTCATTTTTTTTTTCACGATTGCTTGCTTGCTTGCTTGCTTACTTACTTACTTACTTACTATCTGTTCAGCCCATCTCATTTACTTACTTCTTTAAAAAAAATGACCCACCTAGTTATTTACTTACTTACTTACTTACTTACTTGTTCATTCATTCCTTCACTTCCTTATCTTCTTTCATATATCTGTTTATTTATCTGCTGATTTAGCGTGACTCATTTACTTATTGAATGTTTCAATTATTATTTAGTTTTATTCATTTATTCATTCTTTATGTCTATTTTTATGTATGTATTTACTTACTTTCTTAATTTTTTTTTTACTTTTTAAAATTTACTTAATTTTTTTCTTTCTTTCGGAATGTAGATTCTTTCTTCCTTTCTTCCTTTCTTTCCTTCTTTCTGTCTCCTGACTGTCACTGGCTAAGAAAATGGTGGCCTCCATGTCACTGGTCAGCATAGCAGCTCCTAAAATGGAATTTGATGAAGGGATACATAGATAGATAGATAGATAGATAGATAGATAGATAGATAGATAGATAGATAGATAGATAGATGGGATGCGCACACGCTCACACACACACACACACACATATGCACGCACGTGCATGACGTACAGATGGGGGGCGATTCCAATGTTTTCAGAGGAAGGTGCTCGCTGGTAATAATAAATGTGCTGGTAAATAAGGCTGGAAATAGCTGAATATTAAATCATTAAAACTCTTCAAATAAATAAAAAGCAATTCCATTTCTCTCTCTCTCTCTTTCTCACCATATACCAGCACATCTGAACTGACTGCAACATACAAAAGAAGAAGAAACACGGAAAGAAGACATCCCTGCTGGACAGGATCTGAGATGAGAATAAATTCATCGAATGGCTGCCAACAGCATTTCATTGAGAAGAGATTCCACATTTTATGCTGTACAGTTACTTAGTTAGATAGATAGATAAAGAGAGGCCTGTGAACTGGGGTGGGCTGTGGCTTCTCAGGTCACCTCAGGTCAGGGAGGGGCTGAGGAGTGTCCCATTGGCCTTGACAATAGGCAGGAGTCAGAGGTTAATGTCAGGGCAGGGCCTGAGAGTTCCTCAAAGGGAATGAATGGAGACCCTTGCTTACCTAAGAAATGCCTGACCTTGGAAAAGGACTTGTGGAAAGCGGGCCCTTGAAACTGTGGTTTCACGTCTTACTAGAAAGCTCCCTCTTGGAAGGGAAAGTCATCGTGATATCTTACTCTTTTCCCAAGGATACCCTACCTACCCTTCTGATCATTCTTACTGAATTAAGTCTTCCACTGCAAATAAATAAATAAATAAATAATAAATGAAGTGGGTGAGTGAGTGAGTGAGTGAGTAAGTAAGTAAGTAAGTAAGTAAACAAGCAAATACGTGGATGGACAAATAAATACAAAGTTTGCTGTTGTTGACTGACTTTTGATTTCATAATGAATCTCTCTCTCTCTCTCTCTCTCTCTCTCTCACACACACACACACACACACACACTAAATATACAATAAAAGGAAGCATAACACCTTTACTCAGGGGGCAGAGTGAACTCTGAAAGTTTTCCAGGCGGGGGGGGGGGAGAGACAGAATATAAGAACAAAATGAGAAACAAGGAAAAATAGTGTTGGCTGGCTGGCCGGCTTTCAGTTCCCTGACAGAAATGAGCACATTGTGGAGGAAACACAAAGTTGTTACACTATGTGGGTGTGATGAGGAGAGATTGTGAGTGAGTGTCCTGTCAGAACAAAGTTAGTCCCATAGTTGATGAAATTCATTATCCCAAAACTTCAGCAGAATATATCCCAAGTTTGCAAATGTGTGATCAGCTTGTGACAGGTTGGGCTGGAGATGCTGAGAACTGGGGAGCCCTCAATGCAAGAGCAGACACTCATTCCCATGAAGAGGGAGAGAGGGAGGGAGGGAGGGAGGGAGGGATCATTCATTCCTATACTCAAGTTTAAAGAAAGATGAGTGGCTATCTATGGAGAGACCACTCACAGATATGAAAAATCATTTCCTAAAAATCAAATTTCTCAGTCAGTATGCAACTGCTATGGTGCTTCTCCTAGATAGAGCAAAACACACAAACAAACTGATTCCTTGATCTAGAGCCACAGTGCACATGCTGTGGAAAAGGGGACATGGCCAACTTGAATCACAATATTCATCAGAGCATGAAAAGAGCGTAAAAAGGACACAGAGGAGAGATAATTGTGGTCCTTCCTTCCTCCCTCCCTCCCTCCCTCCCTCCCTCCCTCCCTCCCTCCTTCCCTCAGGAAGTGACTGACAGATGAGACTTTGTCCAAGCAGGTTCTGTCTGAAATACCAGACTTGAGTTTCCCCCTCTGTGGGTATTAGCTAATCAGTCCTCCCTTCTTTCTGTAGGAAGGTGGTGCATGTCTCTCAGAACTTACCTGGTTTCCTCTGCACCAGGTGAACCAGGGAAAAGCTTTCTAAGCCTTATTCAGACCCATAGAGGCTGCGCTGTGTGTGACTTCAGAGACCTCAGGGAGTATAGGGGTGGGTGGGTGCTTGATGCTTCAGACTCATGTCATTGAAGGACATAACATAGTCTGGATTCACAGAGATTCACAACACAGAGCCATTGTCACTTACTAACAGCTCAGGACACCCAGAGCTAACAAGAAATTGCAGTCTCAGCCGGGCTTTAATCACAGCACACACACAGATCTCTGTGAATTCAAAGATGGCCTGATTTACAGAGTGAGTTTTAGGACAGCCCACGATACAAAAAGAAACCCTTTCTTGAAAAACAAAGCAAAACAGCAAAAGAAAGAAAGACAAGGAAAAAGAAAAAAATGGCAGTCTCTTTCCACTCTCTCCTCCATTGGCTCTTAAAGAGCTCTCAAGCTGAACTGGAGACCATGGTGTCACTCAAAACTGGGAAGCCAGAAACCTTAGGGGGGTCACAGGAGTCGGACTGACTGCAGCACTTGATGCCTCAACCCTGCTAATGGCTGTGATATAAGGCATGGTAAAATACGGGCTTTGGCAGAGCACTACTCCCCTTTCTCTATTATTATTGCTACACAACGAAAAGGACCGGGGGGGGGGGGTGATGATGTGCAGTCAGTGCTGGTATTGAAATCTCACTGACTCCTTCCGCACTCCTTGTCAATTCCCGACTTTGTCAAATCAACTATCGTGAATCTTTGATGTGGGTTGGCCCTTTAGGAACTCAGAGAAACAAGACAGACAGACCTGTTTCATCCCAGAAACCTCCCAGTTCCTGAGCCCTAGCCCTGGAAGTCTCAAAGCCATCACATCCAGAAATCTCTCTAGTCCCTGCTAGTGGTGAACTCACTTCGTCTTCCCCAGGACCACTAATTATTTCTCCATGTTTTCCTGTGAGATCTGAGGCCAGCTTTCTTCTTCCTCCCTCTGGCCTCTCCACGAACGATCTCCATTCTCTAGACAACATGTCTAGAACCGAGTCTTATAGGCACCGAGAGAGTGTGTCTTGAGGGCAGTTGGCGTTTCTAGGACACGAGTGACATCACAAAATTCCGAGAGCTCTCTGGGATACCGTGGAATTTCCAGAGAAGGGACTGCTGATGTCGTGAGGCACGGCCTTTACCTCCTTGCTGATATTTCTCCCCGAACTGACCGACCGACCGACCGACCGACCGACCAACCGGAACCTGAGGTTTCCTTTCCAGGAGTCTCTCCTCCGACACAGAGGGAGCCATTCAGGATTTCCTCCTTCCAAAACCAGAAATTTCTCTCTGCTTCATTAATATCTTCTCACTACTTCCTGAACCCATGGGGAGTTAGTTAGTTGAACACTCACTTTTTTCATGAATGACCCTTCCTCCCTCTCCTGAACATCTCATATTACTGATTCATACTCAGTAAAACAGTAATATGAGAAATTAGGCCAGGAGGACATGGAAGATGAGGGTTGAGTCTTCTGAAGTGAACAAGCACTTAGGGAAGGCTAAACTTAAGGGAATTTGACTCTGAGTGGCAAGACATGAATAGCTGCTGCCAAGGCACAGATACAGGCACCAACTGGGCCCTCGGCATCCTCCTGCATCATCAGAGCTGTGTGGGAAACTCAGCCCAAAGGAGGGGCCGTGTTCAAAGGGAGAGGGCATTTTCGAGGACAGCACTGTTTTCTTTTTCTTCTTTCTTTCTTTCTTTCTTTCTTTTTTTTTTTCGAGACAGGGTTGTTCTGTAGTTTTTTTTTTTTTTGGAGCCTGTCCTGGAACTAGCTCTTGTAGACCAGGCTGGTCTTGAACTCACATGCTTTCTTTTTTTTTCTATTGGATATTTTTGACTTCTTTATCAAAGATCAGGTGTTCGAAGATGTGTGGATCGATATCCGGGTCTTCTATTCGGTTCCATTGGTCCTCCTGTCTGTTCTTATGCCAGGACCAGGCTGTTTTCAGAACTGTAGCTTACAGAGTGTTCTTGCAGGTGGGGCACAGAAGAGGTTAATTACGGTACCTTAGTTCTTCTGCTTTTCTAGCAGACCGGAGCCCAGCTGACAGGAATCCAGTAGAGATGGTGTCAAGGTTCACACTGACACTAACAGCTGTAACTTGAGCAGGATTTGTGATCCACATGAAATTTGCAATGAATTGCAGCAAATCTGTGACACTCTAACTTGCTCAGGCTCAGTATCTGAACATACAGATGTTTGCAATGATCACTGGCTTCAGGATTTTTTTTTTGTTGTTGTTGTTGTTGTTTTGTTTTTCCACGAGACAGGGTTTCCCTGTAGCTGAAGTTTAACGGCCTGGTGTTTTTGTGACTTACTGCTTCAAAGAACTTCTCCATTTCTTTATCCCTAAGGGAAAAGAAATATAATCACTAAATACATTTAAGTGTCTTTCAACCATTTTAGATCCCTCTGTTGAGAGTTCTCTGTTTAGGTCTGTACTCCATTTTTTAAAATTGGATTATTTGTTCTTTGGATGACCAATTTCTCGACTTCTTTGTGTATTTTGGAGATTAGTGAAGATCTTTTCCCATTCTGTAAGGCCGTCGTTTTGTCTTGTTGGCCATGTTCTTTGCATTACAGAAGCTTTTCAGTTTCAGGAGGTCTCACTTATTAATTGTTTCTCTCAGTGTCTGTTTTTTTTTCTTTTTTTTCTTTTTTCTTTCTTTTTTTTTTCTTTTTTTCTTTTTTTCTTTTTTTTCTTCTTCTTCTTTTCTTTTTTTTCTTTTTTTCTCTCTTTAGTTTTTTTCTTTGTTCTTTTTTTTGTTTTGTTTTTCTTTTTTTTCTTTTTTCTTTTTTTTCTTTTTCTCTCAGTGTCTGTGCTACTGGGGTTCTATTTAGCAAGCGTTCTCCTGTGCCAATGTGTTCAAGTGCATTTGATATTTTTATTTTTATATTCTTTTATTGTGGATGAAGTCAATTATTTGAACTCTCAAATATTTTTATTGTTATTATCTCTCTATTTGTTTGCTTATTTGTGGTTGTTCAACATAAGGTTTCGTTGTGTACCCTTGTATGCCCTGGGACTCACTTTGTAGACAAGAATGGCCTCAGACTCACAGAGAGTCATCTGCCTCTGCCTCCTAGTGCTGAGATTAAAGGCATGCACTAAACACCTTTTCTATATATTTATTTTCCTAATAATTTATTTATTTTCATTTTATTGTCATTGGTGTTTTGCCTGCATGTATGTCTATCTGAGGGTGTCCGATCTTGGAGTTACCGACAGCTGTTGACTGCCATGTGGGTGGTAAGGAATTGAACCTGGGTCCTCTGGAAGAGCAGTCAGAACTCTTAACCACAGAGCCATCTCTCTCCAGCCCTCACCTTTTTTTTTTTTGAAAACGGGGTTTCTCTGTGTCACTTTGCCTGGCCTTGAATCTCAATCTGCAGAACAAGGGAGCCTTAAACTCACATTGATCTGCCTGCCTTGGTCTCCCTGATCTTGGAGGTGTTTTTATCATCTCTCTCTCTCTCTCTCTCTCTCTCTCTCTCTCTCTCTCTCTCTCTGTGTGTGTGTGTGTGTGTGTCTGGCTATCTAGCTATCTATCCATTCATTTATTAGTTTATGTATTTATTTATTTTTTGGTTGTTCTTGTTGTTTTCTGAGACAGGATTTCTCTCTAGCTTTGGAGTCTGTCCTGGATCCAGACCTGGTCACAGCTGTACCGGAAAATAAAATAAAACAAACAAACAAAAACAAAAACAAAGCAAAGCAAAGCAAAAGCCAGGCAGGACTGTCTGGTTGACCTTCCCTTTTCCCCTCCCCCATGGGCTCCTCAGAGGCGGTGCGGCCTCCTGCAGGGAATCCACAGAGCCTCTGCCCAAGGCTCTCCAGGGAACCCACTCTCTCCCTTTCCCCCAGCCCCAGGGCTGCCGGCCACATCTATCTCTCAGGCGTACATCTATCTCTCAGGCGTAGGTGGCGGGCACTCTGGCTATCCAGGACGTGACAGACACAGATACACAGAAGCAGGGAGGAACGGTGCCCACTCTCTCACTAGATGCAGGCATGCAGGAGGAACAATGAAAGAATGAGAACTGGAGAGATGGAATTTCTGGAATGTCCAGAAACCACATGGTGGGGATCTAGTGACCTCTTTTGGTGACAGGGAGTACAGCACAGATTGGGTTCTTGTGCTCCTGAGATGTAACCCCCACAAGGCAGCAGCTCATAAGTGATTGTAAATCCAGTTTCACACAACTGCACATAAAATAAAGTTAAATAAATCATAAAAAAATTCTTTAAAAATTTGAAATTAAAATAAGTTCTACACAACCGGAAAGACTGTCTCAAATAAAAGTAAAATAAAATGTTCTAAAATAGGACAACTTCCCTGCCCCCCCACCCCCACAGGGACACACTTGGTGCAGACCAAGAGATACAAACAAAATTTGAAATTAAACTAAATGTACAAGAAACTGAGCCTGGTTATTGTGGTGCACATCTTTTATTCTATCATCAAAGAGACAGAGGCAGGTGGACCTCTGTGAATTCCCAGGCTTTATAGAGAGGCCCCCAACCCAAATAAAAAAAAAAACATATATAAAAGTTTGACCAAACACCACCCCCCCCCCAAAAAAAAGGAAGGAAGGAAGGAAAGAAGAAGGAGACATTATAAACTGTCTCCTTGGTCCTAGAAACTGGATCATGGGAATTTAGGACCTATGAGACAGTGCACGAGTCTTTTGATCTCACTTGGTAGATGAGTCTGGATTTTAACTCACAGATGTCCTTCTGCCTGTGTCTCCCACATGCTGGGTTAAAGGGTTCCCTAATTCTTGAATGGCATACTGAAAGTAGTTATTTCTACTTGGTTTGCGTTTGATTTTTTTTTAAACAATCCATGCCTAATTATTTATTTATTTTTGGTTTTTCATGACAGGGTTTCTCTGTAGCTTTGGAACTAACCCTTGTAGACCAGGCTGGCCTCAAATTCACAAAGATCCACCTGCCTTTGCCTCCCAAGTGCTGGGATTAAAGGAATGTGCCACCACTACCCGCCTTTGTTTCTTTTATTTATTTTTGTTAAGCTCTACGTTTTTCTTTCCTCTCTTTCCATGCCTCCCCTTCAACCCTCTCCCAAGGTTCTGGCTATGACAAACAATGCTGCTATGAGCATAGTTGAGCCCATGTCCTCGTGGCACAATTGAGCATCCTTTACATATATACCTAAACGTGGTATTGCTGGGTCTTGAGGAAGGTTGTTTCCTAATTTTCTGAGAAATCGCCACACTGACATCCAAAGGGGGCGGTACCAGCTTGCATTCCCACCAGCGATGCAGGAGTGTTCCCTTTTCCCCACATCCTCTCCAGCATAAGTTGTCATCAGTGTTTTAGATCTTGGCCATTCTTACAGGTATAAAGTGGAATCTCAGAGCTGTTTTGATTTACATATCTCTGATGACTAAGGGTGTTGAACATCTCCTTAAGTGTCTTTCAGCCATTTTAGATTTCTCGGTTGAGAGTTCTCTGTTTAGGTCTGTACCTCCATGTTGTGAACTGGATTATTTGTTCTTGAAATGACCAATGTCTTGAGTTCTTTGTATATTTTGGAGATCAGACCTCTGTCTGATGTGGGGTTAGTGAAGATCTTTGCCCATTCTGTAAGGCCGTCGTTTTGTCTTGTTGGCCATGTCCTTTGCTTTACAGAAGAAGCCTTTCAGTTTCACGAGGTCCCATTGATTAATTTTGTTTCTCTCAGAGTCTGTGCTACTGGAGTTAGATTTAGGAAGTGGTCTCCTGTGCCGATGCGTTCAAATGCTTTTTTTTAAAAAATAAATATTTATTTATTATGTATACAATATTCTTTCTGTGTGTATGTCTGAAGGCCAGAAGAGAGCACCAGACCCTATTACAGATGGTTGTGAGCCACCATGTGGTTGCTGGGAATTGAACTCAGGACCTTTGGAAGAGCAGGCAATGCTCTTAACCGCTGAGCCATCTCTCCAGCCCCCGTTCAAATGCTTTTGATATTTTTATTTTTATATTTTTTTTATTGTGGATGAGGTCAATTATTTGAACTCTCAAATATTTTTATTGTTATTATCTGTTTGTTTATTTGTGGGTTTGCAACACGGGGTTTCCTTGTGTATCCTTGTATGCCCTGGGACTCACTTTGTAAACAAGACTGGCCTCAGACTCACAGAGATCCGCCTGCCTCTGCCTTCTAGTGATGGCATTAAAGGCGTACACTAAACACATTTTTTTTTGAAAACAGGGTTTTTCTGTGTCACTTTGCCTGTCCTGAATCTCAATCTGCAGAACAAAGTAGCCTTAAACTCACAGTGATCTGCCTGCTTTGGTCTCCCTGATCTTGGAGGTGTTTTATCATCTATCTATCTATCTATCTATCTATCTATCTATCTATCTATCTATCTATCTATCTATCTATCCATTCATTTCATTTATTAGTTTATTTATTTATTTTTTTGTTTTCTGAGACAGGGTTTCTCTCTAGCTTTCCTTCTTGCTTGCTTGCTTGATTTTTTTGCTTTCTTGCTCTCTTGCTTTTTTCCCCCTTCTTTTATTAGTTAGTTCTTGAGGCATGGTTTCTCTGTGTAACAGCCCTAGCTGTTCTCTCTCTCTCTCTCTCTCTCTCTCTCTCTCTCTCTCTCTCTCTCTCAAATATGTTTGGTTTTGTGTTTTGCTTTATGAGACAGGGTTTCTCTGCTGCTTTGGAGACTGTTGTTAAAACTAGCTCCTTTCTTGTAGACCAGGCTGTCCTAAAACTCCCAATGATCCTGTTTCTGCTAAATATGGAGCCAGTGCTCTTGAATGCCTTTGTCTGGTGAGGTCAAAAGCCACCCCCCCACACACAACCCCCCCCCCAACACACACACAAACCAAACACAGGCACAGGCACACCCAGAGACACATAAATAAACTTTTAAATTAAGAAGAGCCTGGAGAGCTAGTTTCGCGGCTCTTCCAGAGAAATTGGGTTCAATTCCCAGCACCTGCATGGCAGCTCATAGTGATTGTAAATTCAGTTTCTGGGTGATCTGACATCTTCAGACCATTGCACATAAAATAAAGTTAAGAAAATCATAAAAAAATTCCTTAAGAAATTGAAATTTAACTAAGTCCCACACAATTGGAAACACTCTCAAATAAAAGTAAAATAAATGGAAAAGAATACAGTGCTAAGTGCAGTTATGAAAATGTTTTGAAATGTGATACCTTCCCTGTCTCCCCCACATACACAAGCCACACTGAGAGATTTAAATAAAATCTGGGTAATCATTTATGTATCTGGCCTATGTCAGAGGGGCAGGGGAAGCTGAAGCCTTGTCCTTTGGGCTCCAGGTTCTCAGTACTGCGTCAAAAACTCGAGTGTATAGTGAGCCCATGTCTGTCCTGCCGGCAGCACTCAGGAACTGGGAATACAAGGATCAGGAGATCATCTTCAACAACCCAGCAAGTGCAAACCATCCTGGTGGGAAAGAGACCCTCTAAAAGAAATCAATAAAATGACATTTTTATTTTTTTCTGTCGGAAGTGAAAATGTTCCAAATAATTCACTGCATCAGTATTCCTGGAAATGATATCAAAATCAGAATTTTTCTTTTTTTTTTAACATTTTATTTTATTCTTATTATTTTCATTTTTATTTTTTTGGTTTTTCGAGACAGGGTTTCTCTGTGGTTTTGGAGCCTGTCCTGGAACTAGCTCTTGTAGACCAGGCTGGTCTCGAAATCACAGAGATCCGCCTGCCTCTGCCTCCCAAGTGCTGGGATTAAAGGCGTGCGCCACCACTGCCTGGCGTAAATCAGAATTTTTCATATTATTCCATGGCTGTTGTAATTTTCTCTGTGGCAGACAGAGGCAGGCAGATCTCTGTGAGTTTGAGGCCAGCCTGGTCATGTACAGTTCCAGGACAGGTGCCAAAGCTAAGAGAATCCTTGTCTCAGAAAATTTTTTTCTCTGCGTCTCACGTGTCGTGTGTCTTTCTCTAAGCAGGCCCAGGAATCCTAAGAGCCTGCAGGTGATCTAGGAAATCTCCTGTAGCAGGGGCCCTGGCCTCCACTCCTGGCCCCTGAGGGCACCTGGTAAAAGTGAGAAGGCAGATTTCAGAGACTAGTAAAGTTCAAGGTCACCAGCCCTTCCCAACAGCTAGAACCTTTAAAGGGTGAGGCTACAACTTAATTGGCCTGCTTAGATATGGATATTTTTGTTGTGGTTCTTGTTTTACAGGGCAGGAACAGACATCCAAGTGGGAATTTTCCACAGCTGTTTTAATTTTCTCAGACTCGGTATTTAGTATGAGAAGTGGTGTGTGGGGTTGTACAAACACAACTACTGAAAAAGAACCCTAAGAAAGCAGGCCTCCCTCCCTCCCTCCCTCCTTCCTTCCCTCCCTCCCTCCCTCCCTCCCTCCCTCCCTCCCTCCCTCCCTCCCTCAGTTCCTCCCTCTCACCAAGCCATAATTGTGGCAGCCCCTTGGCCCACATAGTCCTTTCACTGATCAGTCAGACACACTCTTTTTTTATTTTTGAATTTTGGGTGAAGTCAATTAATTGAGCTCTTAGATGATGATGATGATGATGATTATTATTAGTTTATTTGTGTTTTTTTTTTTACATAGAGGTTCCCTGTGTCCCTGGAACTCACTTTGTAGACAAGGCTGGCCTCAGACTCACAGAGATCTAGCTGCCCCTGCCTCTACCTCTGCTTCCTAGTGCCGGAATTAAAGGCCTGTACTAAACACACTTTCCCCCCCTAAGTCAGGGTTTCTCTGTGTCTGTCGCTTTGCCTGTCCTAAAACTCACACTGCAGAACGAGGTGGCCTCAAACTCACAGCGATTTGCCTGTTTCTGCCTCTCCTGATTTCTGAGGGCTGAGAACTGAGAATAAAGAAATGTGCTGCCCAAAATATACTGCCGCTGCTGCAATTAAAAAAATAAATTAAAATAAAATAACCTGAGATAAACAAAGAAAAAAAGGAAAACACCTGTTTTTTCCTTCCTTCCTTCCTTCCTTCCTTCCTTCCTTCCTTCCTTCCTTCCTTCCTTTCTTTTTCCTTACTTGTTTTTTTTCTGTTTTCTTCTTTTATTATTATTATTATTATTATTATTATTATTATTATTATTATTATTTTTGGTGAAGGGTTTCTCTGTATAATACCTTTAACTCACTATATAAACCAGGCTGTCATCTTGGTAACATTATGGTTTTGTATTTTCTTATTTCTTGTCTGTAAATCAACAAATCAACATTTCTTCTCTCTCTCTCTCTCACACTCATTTAATTTATGTTTTATTTTATTTTTGGTTTGTGTTCTTGTTTTGATTTTCAAGGAAGGGTTTCTCTGTTGCTTTGGAGCCTGTCTTTGGAACTAGCTCTTGTCAACCAGGCTGGCTGGCCTCAAACTCCCAGAGATCCACCTGCCTCTCTGCCAGATATGGAACCAGTCATCTTGGTTAGTTCAAAAGCCACCCCATAAACACACACACACACACACAACACACACACACACACACACACACACAGAGGCACATCCAGAGAAACATATTTTTTTTTTTTTTTTGGTTTTTCGAGACAGGGTTTCTCTGTGGCTTTGGAGCCTGTCCTGGAACTAGCTCTGTAGACCAGGCTGGTCTCGAACTCACAGAGATCCGCCTGCCTCTGCTTCCCGAGTGCTGGGATTAAAGGCTTGCGCCACCACTGCCCTGCGATGCCCCTACTATAAAAATGGGTTTCAGAAACCGGCCTTTTGCCACAGTGTCAGAAGCCCAAACTCTGCCTGTGGTCTCAGCTAGCTGATAAGCTTCTGTGACTCGCGGTGTGTTTGTATTTTTAAGTTTGTTTTTGGTTTATTAGACTTGGTGGTGTTCTCATCTTTGCATGACCCCCCCCCCCCCTCGACCCAACATTTAAGTGTCTTTCAACCATTTTAGATCCCTCTGTTGAGAGTTCTCTGTTTAGGTCTGTACTCCATATTTTAAAATTGGATTATTTGTTCTTTGGATGACCAATTTCTCGAGTTCTTTGTGTATTTTGGAGATTAGTGAAGATCTTTTCCCATTCTGTAAGGCCGTCGTTTTGTCTTCTTGGCCATGTTCTTTGCTTTACAGAAGCTTTTCAGTTTCAGGAGGTCTCACTTATTAATTGTTTCTCTCAGTGTCTGTTTTTTTTTCTTTTTTTTTCTTTTTTTTCTTTTTTTCTTTTTTTTCTTCTTCTTCTTTTCTTTTTTTTCTTTTTTTTCTCTCTTTAGTTTTTTTCTTTGTTCTTTTTTTTTGTTTTTCTTTTTTTTCTTTTTTCTTTTTTTTCTTTTTCTCTCAGTGTCTGTGCTACTGGGGTTCTATTTAGCAAGTGTTCTCCTGTGCCAATGTGTTCAAGTGCATTTGATATTTTTATTTTTATATTCTTTTATTGTGGATGAAGTCAATTATTTGAACTCTCAAATATTTTTATTGTTATTATCTCTCTATTTGTTTGCTTATTTGTGGTTGTTCACCAACTTGACTATCTAGAGGAAGTAAAAGTCGTAACAAGGTTTCCGTAGGTGAACCTGCGGAAGGATCATTAACGTGAGAGAGCAGCGGCGGCGGCTCTGCCCGCCCGCTCGCCTGCCTCGCCCGAGTTCTCGCCGGGAGGCGCGCTCCCCGGGTCGCACGTGTGTTGTGCGCACGGAAGTGTGCGTGCGCACGGGCGCGCGTGGCGGTCGTGAGAGAGAGGTCGAGAGAGGGGGAAGGGGGACGGGCGCCGGCTCGCCTGCCCTCCTCGCCCCGTCCGAGGACCCGTGTCTGGCTCTGCCACTGGCGGCTCACGGCGGACGGCGGCTCTCTTCCCGCTCTCGCTCTCCTCCGTCCACTCCCGCTGCTTGCCTCACCGCACCGCAGCGGCCCGCGGGTGTGTCCCCTCTTTCCCGGGCGCGCGCCTTTCCCTCTCCATCCCTCTTCGCGGGGGAGGATGGGCGAGGGTCTGGCGGCGCCCCGGGCCCCCTCTCGCCGCCGACCGCCGCTCGCGCGCCGTGGCGCCGCGGCGCGCCTGTCGGGGAGGCGGCGGAGGTTGGGCGCACTTTTTTTTCCCCCCTCTCCACCTCCTTCTCCAAAGGACCGGGGTAGACCAGTAGTCCCTCCCACCGGGCGGGAGGCCATTTTTTTCCCCCAGGGATGCGGCGGGTCGACCAGATGTCCCGCTGGACTCTTTTTTTTTTTTTTTTTAATGTATAATATATATTATATCTTCCTAGACCTGACGGGTCGACCAGTTGTCTCTGTGCACTTCCTTTTTTTTGACGGACTGGAAGCGGGTCGACCAGTTGTCTGATTAAATATTTGGCCTTAAAATGCTAAGTACCGGGGTCGACCAGTTGGCCTTGTTAACTTGGGTCGACCAGTTGTCTTTTTCCATGTCTTGATTGAATGATGTCATTCTTCAATGTGTTGGTGGTTAGTTTATCTCTTTTGTTCTCTATGCCAACACGCCCCACTCACCAAACACTTTTTTTTTAATTTATTTATTTACTTATTTTTATTTTACTTTTTTATTATTTATTTATTTATTTATACATACATACATACATCCTGTCTATCTGTCCAGATGGGGCAGGGGTAGAAGGGGCTAGCTATGAGAGGAAGGTGCTCGGTGGGCATCCAGTTGTAAATAAGGCTGGGAATAAATAGCTGAATATTAATTCATTTGAGTAATATTAAAACTGTTCAAGTAGAAAACAATTGCTTTCTTTTTCTGTTTGCCCAGAGATCTGACTGACTGCAACTTGGAAAGAAGACGGCCCTGCTGGACAGAGACCTCCCTCCTGCTTTGGGTGGGTCGACCAGTTTACATGTTTATTTCCACGTTTTGTCTTTTATGGATTGAATGGATGTGTCTCTCTCTTTTTTTTTTTTTTTTTTTTTTTGGTTTTTCGAGACAGGGTTTCTCTGTGGCTTTGGAGCCTGTCCTGGAACTAGCACTGTAGACCAGGCTGGTCTCGAACTCACAGAGATCCGCCTACCTCTGCCTCCCGAGTACTGGGATTAAAGGCGTGCGCCACCATCGCCCGGCTCTCATTTTTTTTTTCACGATTGCTTGCTTGCTTGCTTGCTTACTTACTTACTTACTTACTATCTGTTCAGCCCATCTCATTTACTTACTTCTTTAAAAAAAATGACCCACCTAGTTATTTACTTACTTACTTACTTACTTACTTGTTCATTCATTCCTTCACTTCCTTATCTTCTTTCATATATCTGTTTATTTATCTGCTGATTTAGCGTGACTCATTTACTTATTGAATGTTTCAATTATTATTTAGTTTTATTCATTTATTCATTCTTTATGTCTATTTTTATGTATGTATTTACTTACTTTCTTAATTTTTTTTTTACTTTTTAAAATTAACTTAATTTTTTTCTTTCTTTGGGAATGTAGATTCTTTCTTCCTTTCTCTCTTTCTTTCCTTCTTTCTGTCTCCTGACTGTCACTGGCTAAGAAAATGGTGGCCTCCATGTCACTGGTCAGCATAGCAGCTCCTAAAATGGAATTTGATGAAGGGATACATAGATAGATAGATAGATAGGTAGATAGATAGATAGATAGATAGATGGGATGCGCACACGCTCACACACACACACACACACACACATATGCACGCACGTGCATGACATGTACAGATGGGGGGCGATTCCAATGTTTTCAGAGGAAGGTGCTCGCTGGTAATAATAAATGTGCTGGTAAATAAGGCTGGAAATAGCTGAATATTAAATCATTAAAACTCTTCAAATAAATAAAAAGCAATTCCATTTCTCTCTCTCTCTCTTTCTCACCATATACCAGCACATCTGAACTGACTGCAACATACAAAAGAAGAAGAAACACGGAAAGAAGACATCCCTGCTGGACAGGATCTGAGATGAGAATAAATTCATCGAATGGCTGCCAACAGCATTTCATTGAGAAGAGATTCCACATTTTATGCTGTACAGTTACTTAGTTAGATAGATAGATAAAGAGAGGCCTGTGAACTGGGGTGGGCTGTGGCTTCTCAGGTCACCTCAGGTCAGGGAGGGGCTGAGGAGTGTCCCATTGGCCTTGACAATAGGCAGGAGTCAGAGGTTAATGTCAGGGCAGGGCCTGAGAGTTCCTCAAAGGGAATGAATGGAGACCCTTGCTTACCTAAGAAATGCCTGACCTTGGAAAAGGACTTGTGGAAAGCGGGCCCTTGAAACTGTGGTTTCACGTCTTACTAGAAAGCTCCCTCTTGGAAGGGAAAGTCATCGTGATATCTTACTCTTTTCCCAAGGATACCCTACCTACCCTTCTGATCATTCTTACTGAATTAAGTCTTCCACTGCAAATAAATAAATAAATAAATAATAAATGAAGTGGGTGAGTGAGTGAGTGAGTGAGTAAGTAAGTAAGTAAGTAAGTAAACAAGCAAATACGTGGATGGACAAATAAATACAAAGTTTGCTGTTGTTGACTGACTTTTGATTTCATAATGAATCTCTCTCTCTCTCTCTCTCTCACACACACACACACACACACACACTAAATATACAATAAAAGGAAGCATAACACCTTTACTCAGGGGGCAGAGTGAACTCTGAAAGTTTTCCAGGCGGGGGGGGGGGGAGAGACAGAATATAAGAACAAAATGAGAAACAAGGAAAAATAGTGTTGGCTGGCTGGCCGGCTTTCAGTTCCCTGACAGAAATGAGCACATTGTGGAGGAAACACAAAGTTGTTACACTATGTGGGTGTGATGAGGAGAGATTGTGAGTGAGTGTCCTGTCAGAACAAAGTTAGTCCCATAGTTGATGAAATTCATTATCCCAAAACTTCAGCAGAATATATCCCAAGTTTGCAAATGTGTGATCAGCTTGTGACAGGTTGGGCTGGAGATGCTGAGAACTGGGGAGCCCTCAATGCAAGAGCAGACACTCATTCCCATGAAGAGGGAGAGAGGGAGGGAGGGAGGGAGGGAGGGAGGGAGGGAGGGAGGGAGGGATCATTCATTCCTATACTCAAGTTTAAAGAAAGATGAGTGGCTATCTATGGAGAGACCACTCACAGATATGAAAAATCATTTCCTAAAAATCAAATTTCTCAGTCAGTATGCAACTGCTATGGTGCTTCTCCTAGATAGAGCAAAACACACAAACAAACTGATTCCTTGATCTAGAGCCACAGTGCACATGCTGTGGAAAAGGGGACATGGCCAACTTGAATCACAATATTCATCAGAGCATGAAAAGAGCGTAAAAAGGACACAGAGGAGAGATAATTGTGGTCCTTCCTTCCTCCCTCCCTCCCTCCCTCCCTCCCTCCCTCCCTCCCTCCCTCCCTCCTTCCCTCAGGAAGTGACTGACAGATGAGACTTTGTCCAAGCAGGTTCTGTCTGAAATACCAGACTTGAGTTTCCCCCTCTGTGGGTATTAGCTAATCAGTCCTCCCTTCTTTCTGTAGGAAGGTGGTGCATGTCTCTCAGAACTTACCTGGTTTCCTCTGCACCAGGTGAACCAGGGAAAAGCTTTCTAAGCCTTATTCAGACCCATAGAGGCTGCGCTGTGTGTGACTTCAGAGACCTCAGGGAGTATAGGGGTGGGTGGGTGCTTGATGCTTCAGACTCATGTCATTGAAGGACATAACATAGTCTGGATTCACAGAGATTCACAACACAGAGCCATTGTCACTTACTAACAGCTCAGGACACCCAGAGCTAACAAGAAATTGCAGTCTCAGCCGGGCTTTAATCACAGCACACACACAGATCTCTGTGAATTCAAAGATGGCCTGATTTACAGAGTGAGTTTTAGGACAGCCCAAGATACACAAAGAAACCCTTTCTTGAAAAACAAAGCAAAACAGCAAAAGAAAGAAAGACAAGGAAAAAGAAAAAAATGGCAGTCTCTTTCCACTCTCTCCTCCATTGGCTCTTAAAGAGCTCTCAAGCTGAACTGGAGACCATGGTGTCACTCAAAACTGGGAAGCCAGAAACCTTAGGGGGGTCACAGGAGTCGGACTGACTGCAGCACTTGATGCCTCAACCCTGCTAATGGCTGTGATATAAGGCATGGTAAAATACGGGCTTTGGCAGAGCACTACTCCCCTTTCTCTATTATTATTGCTACACAACGAAAAGGACCGGGGGGGGGGGTGATGATGTGCAGTCAGTGCTGGTATTGAAATCTCACTGACTCCTTCCGCACTCCTTGTCAATTCCCGACTTTGTCAAATCAACTATCGTGAATCTTTGATGTGGGTTGGCCCTTTAGGAACTCAGAGAAACAAGACAGACAGACCTGTTTCATCCCAGAAACCTCCCAGTTCCTGAGCCCTAGCCCTGGAAGTCTCAAAGCCATCACATCCAGAAATCTCTCTAGTCCCTGCTAGTGGTGAACTCACTTCGTCTTCCCCAGGACCACTAATTATTTCTCCATGTTTTCCTGTGAGATCTGAGGCCAGCTTTCTTCTTCCTCCCTCTGGCCTCTCCACGAACGATCTCCATTCTCTAGACAACATGTCTAGAACCGAGTCTTATAGGCACCGAGAGAGTGTGTCTTGAGGGCAGTTGGCGTTTCTAGGACACGAGTGACATCACAAAATTCCGAGAGCTCTCTGGGATACCGTGGAATTTCCAGAGAAGGGACTGCTGATGTCGTGAGGCACGGCCTTTACCTCCTTGCTGATATTTCTCCCCGAACTGACCGACCGACCGACCGACCGACCAACCGGAACCTGAGGTTTCCTTTCCAGGAGTCTCTCCTCCGACACAGAGGGAGCCATTCAGGATTTCCTCCTTCCAAAACCAGAAATTTCTCTCTGCTTCATTAATATCTTCTCACTACTTCCTGAACCCATGGGGAGTTAGTTAGTTGAACACTCACTTTTTTCATGAATGACCCTTCCTCCCTCTCCTGAACATCTCATATTACTGATTCATACTCAGTAAAACAGTAATATGAGAAATTAGGCCAGGAGGACATGGAAGATGAGGGTTGAGTCTTCTGAAGTGAACAAGCACTTAGGGAAGGCTAAACTTAAGGGAATTTGACTCTGAGTGGCAAGACATGAATAGCTGCTGCCAAGGCACAGATACAGGCACCAACTGGGCCCTCGGCATCCTCCTGCATCATCAGAGCTGTGTGGGAAACTCAGCCCAAAGGAGGGGCCGTGTTCAAAGGGAGAGGGCATTTTCGAGGACAGCACTGTTTTCTTTTTCTTCTTTCTTTCTTTCTTTCTTTCTTTCTTTCTTTCTTTTTTTTTTTCGAGACAGGGTTGTTCTGTAGTTTTTTTTTTTTTTGGAGCCTGTCCTGGAACTAGCTCTTGTAGACCAGGCTGGTCTTGAACTCACATGCTTTCTTTTTTTTTCTATTGGATATTTTTGACTTCTTTATCAAAGATCAGGTGTTCGAAGATGTGTGGATCGATATCCGGGTCTTCTATTCGGTTCCATTGGTCCTCCTGTCTGTTCTTATGCCAGGACCAGGCTGTTTTCAGAACTGTAGCTTACAGAGTGTTCTTGCAGGTGGGGCACAGAAGAGGTTAATTACGGTACCTTAGTTCTTCTGCTTTTCTAGCAGACCGGAGCCCAGCTGACAGGAATCCAGTAGAGATGGTGTCAAGGTTCACACTGACACTAACAGCTGTAACTTGAGCAGGATTTGTGATCCACATGAAATTTGCAATGAATTGCAGCAAATCTGTGACACTCTAACTTGCTCAGGCTCAGTATCTGAACATACAGATGTTTGCAATGATCACTGGCTTCAGGATTTTTTTTTTTTTGTTGTTGTTGTTGTTTTGTTTTTCCACGAGACAGGGTTTCCCTGTAGCTGAAGTTTAACGGCCTGGTGTTTTTGTGACTTACTGCTTCAAAGAACTTCTCCATTTCTTTATCCCTAAGGGAAAAGAAATATAATCACTAAATACATTTAAGTGTCTTTCAACCATTTTAGATCCCTCTGTTGAGAGTTCTCTGTTTAGGTCTGTACTCCATTTTTTAAAATTGGATTATTTGTTCTTTGGATGACCAATTTCTCGACTTCTTTGTGTATTTTGGAGATTAGTGAAGATCTTTTCCCATTCTGTAAGGCCGTCGTTTTGTCTTGTTGGCCATGTTCTTTGCTTTACAGAAGCTTTTCAGTTTCAGGAGGTCTCACTTATTAATTGTTTCTCTCAGTGTCTGTTTTTTTTTCTTTTTTTTTTCTTTTTTCTTTCTTTTTTTTTCTTTTTTTTCTTTTTTTCTTTTTTTCTTTTTTTTCTTCTTCTTCTTTTCTTTTTTTTTCTTTTTTTTCTCTCTTTAGTTTTTTTCTTTGTTCTTTTTTTTTGTTTTGTTTTTCTTTTTTTTTCTTTTTTCTTTTTTTTCTTTTTCTCTCAGTGTCTGTGCTACTGGGGTTCTATTTAGCAAGCGTTCTCCTGTGCCAATGTGTTCAAGTGCATTTGATATTTTTATTTTTATATTCTTTTATTGTGGATGAAGTCAATTATTTGAACTCTCAAATATTTTTATTGTTATTATCTCTCTATTTGTTTGCTTATTTGTGGTTGTTCACCAACTTGACTATCTAGAGGAAGTAAAAGTCGTAACAAGGTTTCCGTAGGTGAACCTGCGGAAGGATCATTAACGTGAGAGAGCAGCGGCGGCGGCGCTGCCCGCCCGCTCGCCTGCCTCGCCTGAGTTCTCGCCGGGAGGCGCGCTCCCCGGGTCGCACGTGTGTTGTGCGCACGGAAGTGTGCGTGCGCACGGGCGCGCGTGGCGGTCGTGAGAGAGAGGTCGAGAGAGGGGGAAGGGGGACGGGCGCCGGCTCGCCCGCCCTCCTCGCCCCGTCCGAGGACCCGTGTCTGGCTCTGCCGCTGGCGGCTCACGGTGGACGGCAGCTCTCTTCCCGCTCTCGCTCTCCTCCGTCCACTCCCGCTGCTTGCCTCACCGCACCGCAGCGGCCCGCGGGTGTGTCCCCTCTTTCCCGGGCGCGCGCCTTTCCCTCTCCATCCCTCTTCCCGGGGGAGGATGTGCGAGGGTCTGGCGGCGCCCCGGGCCCCCTCTCGCCGCCGACCTCCGCTCGCGCGCCGTGGCGCCGCGGCGCGCCTGTCGGGGAGGCGGCGGAGGTTGGGCGCACTTTTTTTTCCCCCCTCTCCACCTCCTTCTCCAAAGGACCGGGGTAGACCAGTAGTCCCTCTCACCGGGCGGGAGGCCATTTTTTTCCCCCGGGGATGCGGCGGGTCGACCAGATGTCCCGCTGGACTCTTTTTTTTTTTTTAATGTATAATATATATTATATCTTCCTAGACCTGACGGGTCGACCAGTTGTCTCTGTGCACTTCCTTTTTTTTGACGGACTGGAAGCGGGTTGACCAGTTGTCCGATTAAATATTTGGCCTTAAAATGCTAAGTACCGGGGTCGACCAGTTGGCCTTGTGAACTTGGGTCGACCAGTTGTCTTTTTCCATGTCTTGATTGACTGATGTCATTCTTCAATGTGTTGGTGGTTAGTTTATCTCTTTTGTTCTCTATGCCAACACGCCCCACTCACCAAACACTTTTTTTTTAATTTATTTATTTACTTATTTTTATTTTACTTTTTTATTATTTATTTATTTATACATACATACATACATCCTGTCTATCTGTCCAGATGGGGCAGGGGTAGAAGGGGCTAGCTATGAGAGGAAGGTGCTCGGTGGGCATCCAGTTGTAAATAAGGCTGGGAATAAATAGCTGAATATTAATTCATTTGAGTAATATTAAAACTGTTCAAGTAGAAAACAATTGCTTTCTTTTTCTGTTTGCCCAGAATCTGACTGACTGCAACTTGGAAAGAAGACGGCCCTGCTGGACAGAGACCTCCCTCCTGCTTTGGGTGGGTCGACCAGTTTACATGTTTATTTCCACGTTTTGTCTTTTATGGATTGAATGGATGTGTCTCTCTCTTTTTTTTTTTTTTTTGGTTTTTCGAGACAGGGTTTCTCTGTGGCTTTGGAGCCTGTCCTGGAACTAGCACTGTAGACCAGGCTGGTCTCGAACTCACAGAGATCCGCCTACCTCTGCCTCCCGAGTACTGGGATTAAAGGCGTGCACCACCATCGCCCGGCTCTCATTTTTTTTTCACGATTGCTTGCTTGCTTGCTTGCTTACTTACTTACTTACTTACTATCTGTTCAGCCCATCTCATTTACTTACTTCTTTAAAAAAAATGACCCACCTAGTTATTTACTTACTTACTTACTTACTTACTTGTTCATTCATTCCTTCACTTCCTTATCTTCTTTCATATATCTGTTTATTTATCTGCTGATTTAGCATGACTCATTTACTTATTGAATGTTTCAATTATTATTTAGTTTTATTCATTTATTCATTCTTTATGTCTATTTTTATGTATGTATTTACTTACTTTCTTAATTTTTTTTTTACTTTTTAAAATTTACTTAATTTTTTTCTTTCTTTGGGAATGTAGATTCTTTCTTCCTTTCTTCCTTTCTTTCCTTCTTTCTGTCTCCTGACTGTCACTGGCTAAGAAAATGGTGGCCTCCATGTCACTGGTCAGCATAGCAGCTCCTAAAATGGAATTTGATGAAGGGATACATAGATAGATAGATAGATAGATAGATAGATAGATAGATAGATAGATAGATAGATAGATGGGATGCGCACACGCTCACACACACACACACACACACACACACACACATATGCACGCACGTGCATGACGTACAGATGGGGGGCGATTCCAATGTTTTCAGAGGAAGGTGCTCGCTGGTAATAATAAATGTGCTGGTAAATAAGGCTGGAAATAGCTGAATATTAAATCATTAAAACTCTTCAAATAAATAAAAAGCAATTCCATTTCTCTCTCTCTCTCTTTCTCACCATATACCAGCACATCTGAACTGACTGCAACATACAAAAGAAGAAGAAACACGGAAAGAAGACATCCCTGCTGGACAGGATCTGAGATGAGAATAAATTCATCGAATGGCTGCCAACAGCATTTCATTGAGAAGAGATTCCACATTTTATGCTGTACAGTTACTTAGTTAGATAGATAGATAAAGAGAGGCCTGTGAACTGGGGTGGGCTGTGGCTTCTCAGGTCACCTCAGGTCAGGGAGGGGCTGAGGAGTGTCCCATTGGCCTTGACAATAGGCAGGAGTCAGAGGTTAATGTCAGGGCAGGGCCTGAGAGTTCCTCAAAGGGAATGAATGGAGACCCTTGCTTACCTAAGAAATGCCTGACCTTGGAAAAGGACTTGTGGAAAGCGGGCCCTTGAAACTGTGGTTTCACGTCTTACTAGAAAGCTCCCTCTTGGAAGGGAAAGTCATCGTGATATCTTACTCTTTTCCCAAGGATACCCTACCTACCCTTCTGATCATTCTTACTGAATTAAGTCTTCCACTGCAAATAAATAAATAAATAAATAATAAATGAAGTGGGTGAGTGAGTGAGTGAGTGAGTAAGTAAGTAAGTAAGTAAGTAAACAAGCAAATACGTGGATGGACAAATAAATACAAAGTTTGCTGTTGTTGACTGACTTTTGATTTCATAATGAATCTCTCTCTCTCTCTCTCTCTCTCTCTCTCTCTCTCTCTCTCTCTCTCACACACACACACACACACACACTAAATATACAATAAAAGGAAGCATAACACCTTTACTCAGGGGGCAGAGTGAACTCTGAAAGTTTTCCAGGCGGGGGGGGGGGAGAGACAGAATATAAGAACAAAATGAGAAACAAGGAAAAATAGTGTTGGCTGGCTGGCCGGCTTTCAGTTCCCTGACAGAAATGAGCACATTGTGGAGGAAACACTATGTGGGTGTGATGAGGAGAGATTGTGAGTGAGTGTCCTGTCAGAACAAAGTTAGTCCCATAGTTGATGAAATTCATTATCCCAAAACTTCAGCAGAATATATCCCAAGTTTGCAAATGTGTGATCAGCTTGTGACAGGTTGGGCTGGAGATGCTGAGAACTGGGGAGCCCTCAATGCAAGAGCAGACACTCATTCCCATGAAGAGGGAGAGAGGGAGGGAGGGAGGGAGGGAGGGATCATTCATTCCTATACTCAAGTTTAAAGAAAGATGAGTGGCTATCTATGGAGAGACCACTCACAGATATGAAAAATCATTTCCTAAAAATCAAATTTCTCAGTCAGTATGCAACTGCTATGGTGCTTCTCCTAGATAGAGCAAAACACACAAACAAACTGATTCCTTGATCTAGAGCCACAGTGCACATGCTGTGGAAAAGGGGACATGGCCAACTTGAATCACAATATTCATCAGAGCATGAAAAGAGCGTAAAAAGGACACAGAGGAGAGATAATTGTGGTCCTTCCTTCCTCCCTCCCTCCCTCCCTCCCTCCCTCCCTCCCTCCCTCCCTCCTTCCCTCAGGAAGTGACTGACAGATGAGACTTTGTCCAAGCAGGTTGTGTCTGAAATACCAGACTTGAGTTTCCCCCTCTGTGGGTATTAGCTAATCAGTCCTCCCTTCTTTCTGTAGGAAGGTGGTGCATGTCTCTCAGAACTTACCTGGTTTCCTCTGCACCAGGTGAACCAGGGAAAAGCTTTCTAAGCCTTATTCAGACCCATAGAGGCTGCGCTGTGTGTGACTTCAGAGACCTCAGGGAGTATAGGGGTGGGTGGGTGCTTGATGCTTCAGACTCATGTCATTGAAGGACATAACATAGTCTGGATTCACAGAGATTCACAACACAGAGCCATTGTCACTTACTAACAGCTCAGGACACCCAGAGCTAACAAGAAATTGCAGTCTCAGCCGGGCTTTAATCACAGCACACACACAGATCTCTGTGAATTCAAAGATGGCCTGATTTACAGAGTGAGTTTTAGGACAGCCCAAGATACACAAAGAAACCCTTTCTTGAAAAACAAAGCAAAACAGCAAAAGAAAGAAAGACAAGGAAAAAGAAAAAAATGGCAGTCTCTTTCCACTCTCTCCTCCATTGGCTCTTAAAGAGCTCTCAAGCTGAACTGGAGACCATGGTGTCACTCAAAACTGGGAAGCCAGAAACCTTAGGGGGGTCACAGGAGTCGGACTGACTGCAGCACTTGATGCCTCAACCCTGCTAATGGCTGTGATATAAGGCATGGTAAAATACGGGCTTTGGCAGAGCACTACTCCCCTTTCTCTATTATTATTGCTACACAACGAAAAGGACCGGGGGGGGGGGGTGATGATGTGCAGTCAGTGCTGGTATTGAAATCTCACTGACTCCTTCCGCACTCCTTGTCAATTCCCGACTTTGTCAAATCAACTATCGTGAATCTTTGATGTGGGTTGGCCCTTTAGGAACTCAGAGAAACAAGACAGACAGACCTGTTTCATCCCAGAAACCTCCCAGTTCCTGAGCCCTAGCCCTGGAAGTCTCAAAGCCATCACATCCAGAAATCTCTCTAGTCCCTGCTAGTGGTGAACTCACTTCGTCTTCCCCAGGACCACTAATTATTTCTCCATGTTTTCCTGTGAGATCTGAGGCCAGCTTTCTTCTTCCTCCCTCTGGCCTCTCCACGAACGATCTCCATTCTCTAGACAACATGTCTAGAACCGAGTCTTATAGGCACCGAGAGAGTGTGTCTTGAGGGCAGTTGGCGTTTCTAGGACACGAGTGACATCACAAAATTCCGAGAGCTCTCTGGGATACCGTGGAATTTCCAGAGAAGGGACTGCTGATGTCGTGAGGCACGGCCTTTACCTCCTTGCTGATATTTCTCCCCGAACTGACCGACCGACCGACCGACCGACCAACCGGAACCTGAGGTTTCCTTTCCAGGAGTCTCTCCTCCGACACAGAGGGAGCCATTCAGGATTTCCTCCTTCCAAAACCAGAAATTTCTCTCTGCTTCATTAATATCTTCTCACTACTTCCTGAACCCATGGGGAGTTAGTTAGTTGAACACTCACTTTTTTCATGAATGACCCTTCCTCCCTCTCCTGAACATCTCATATTACTGATTCATACTCAGTAAAACAGTAATATGAGAAATTAGGCCAGGAGGACATGGAAGATGAGGGTTGAGTCTTCTGAAGTGAACAAGCACTTAGGGAAGGCTAAACTTAAGGGAATTTGACTCTGAGTGGCAAGACATGAATAGCTGCTGCCAAGGCACAGATACAGGCACCAACTGGGCCCTCGGCATCCTCCTGCATCATCAGAGCTGTGTGGGAAACTCAGCCCAAAGGAGGGGCCGTGTTCAAAGGGAGAGGGCATTTTCGAGGACAGCACTGTTTTCTTTTTCTTCTTTCTTTCTTTCTTTCTTTCTTTCTTTCTTTCTTTCTTTCTTTCTTTTTTTCGAGACAGGGTTGTTCTGTAGTTTTTTTTTTTTTTTGGAGCCTGTCCTGGAACTAGCTCTTGTAGACCAGGCTGGTCTTGAACTCACATGCTTTCTTTTTTTTTCTATTGGATATTTTTGACTTCTTTATCAAAGATCAGGTGTTCGAAGATGTGTGGATCGATATCCGGGTCTTCTATTCGGTTCCATTGGTCCTCCTGTCTGTTCTTATGCCAGGACCAGGCTGTTTTCAGAACTGTAGCTTACAGAGTGTTCTTGCAGGTGGGGCACAGAAGAGGTTAATTACGGTACCTTAGTTCTTCTGCTTTTCTAGCAGACCGGAGCCCAGCTGACAGGAATCCAGTAGAGATGGTGTCAAGGTTCACACTGACACTAACAGCTGTAACTTGAGCAGGATTTGTGATCCACATGAAATTTGCAATGAATTGCAGCAAATCTGTGACACTCTAACTTGCTCAGGCTCAGTATCTGAACATACAGATGTTTGCAATGATCACTGGCTTCAGGATTTTTTTTTTGTTGTTGTTGTTGTTGTTTTGTTTTTCCACGAGACAGGGTTTCCCTGTAGCTGAAGTTTAACGGCCTGGTGTTTTTGTGACTTACTGCTTCAAAGAACTTCTCCATTTCTTTATCCCTAAGGGAAAAGAAATATAATCACTAAATACATTTAAGTGTCTTTCAACCATTTTAGATCCCTCTGTTGAGAGTTCTCTGTTTAGGTCTGTACTCCATTTTTTAAAATTGGATTATTTGTTCTTTGGATGACCAATTTCTCGACTTCTTTGTGTATTTTGGAGATTAGTGAAGATCTTTTCCCATTCTGTAAGGCCGTCGTTTTGTCTTGTTGGCCATGTTCTTTGCTTTACAGAAGCTTTTCAGTTTCAGGAGGTCTCACTTATTAATTGTTTCTCTCAGTGTCTGTTTTTTTTTTCTTTTTTTTTCTTTTTTCTTTCTTTTTTTTCTTTTTTTTCTTTTTTTCATTTTTTCTTTTTTTTCTTCTCCTTCTTTTCTTTTTTTTCTTTTTTTTCTCTCTTTAGTTTTTTTCTTTGTTCTTTTTTTTTTCTTTTTTCTTTTTTTTCTTTTTCTCTCAGTGTCTGTGCTACTGGGGTTCTATTTAGCAAGCGTTCTCCTGTGCCAATGTGTTCAAGTGCATTTGATATTTTTATTTTTATATTCTTTTATTGTGGATGAAGTCAATTATTTGAACTCTCAAATATTTTTATTGTTATTATCTCTCTATTTGTTTGCTTATTTGTGGTTGTTCACCAACTTGACTATCTAGAGGAAGTAAAAGTCGTAACAAGGTTTCCGTAGG
This sequence comes from Microtus pennsylvanicus, assembly GCF_037038515.1. Lineage (NCBI taxonomy): Eukaryota > Metazoa > Chordata > Mammalia > Rodentia > Cricetidae > Microtus > Microtus pennsylvanicus. Next base: position 113,823,433 of record NC_134586.1, on the reverse strand, counting down.
TGAACCTGCGGAAGGATCATTAATGTGAGAGAGCAGCGGCGGCGGCTCTGCCCGCCCGCTCGCCTGCCTCGCCCGAGTTCTCGCCGGGAGGCGCGCTCCCCGGGTCGCACGTGTGTTGTGCGCACGGAAGTGTGCGTGCGCACGGGCGCGCATGGCGGTCGTGAGAGAGAGGTCGAGAGAGGGGGAAGGGGGACGGGCGCCGGCTCGCCCGCCCTCCTCGCCCCGTCCGAGGACCCGTGTCTGGCTCTGCCGCTGGCGGCTCACGGCGGACGGCGGCTCTCTTCCCGCTCTCGCTCTCCTCCGTCCACTCCCGCTGCTTGCCTCACAGCACCGCAGCGGCCCGCGGGTGTGTCCCCTCTTTCCTGGGCGCGCGCCTTTCCCTCTCCATCCCTTTTCCCGGGGGAGGATGGGCGAGGGTCTGGCGGCGCCCCGGGCCCCCTCTCGCCGCCGACCTCTGCTCGCGCGCCTTGGCGCCGCGGCGCGCCTGTCGGGGAGGCGGCGGAGGTTGGGCGCACTTTTTTTTCCCCCCTCTCCACCTCCTTCTCCAAAGGACCGGGGTAGACCAGTAGTCCCTCCCACCGGGCGGGAGGCCATTTTTTTCCCCCAGGGATGCGGCGGGTCGACCAGATGTCCCGCTGGACTCTTTTTTTTTTTTTTTTTTAATGTATAATATATATTATATCTTCCTAGACCTGACGGGTCGACCAGTTGTCTCTGTGCACTTCCTTTTTTTTGACGGACTGGAAGCGGGTCGACCAGTTGTCTGATTAAATATTTGGCCTTAAAATGCTAAGTACCGGGGTCGACCAGTTGGCCTTGTTAACTTGGGTCGACCAGTTGTCTTTTTCCATGTCTTGATTGAATGATGTCATTCTTCAATGTGTTGGTGGTTAGTTTATCTCTTTTGTTCTCTATGCCAACACGCCCCACTCACCAAACACTTTTTTTTTAATTTATTTATTTACTTATTTTTATTTTACTTTTTTATTATTTATTTATTTATTTATACATACATACATACATCCTGTCTATCTGTCCAGATGGGGCAGGGGTAGAAGGGGCTAGCTATGAGAGGAAGGTGCTCGGTGGGCATCCAGTTGTAAATAAGGCTGGGAATAAATAGCTGAATATTAATTCATTTGAGTAATATTAAAACTGTTCAAGTAGAAAACAATTGCTTTCTTTTTCTGTTTGCCCAGAGATCTGACTGACTGCAACTTGGAAAGAAGACGGCCCTGCTGGACAGAGACCTCCCTCCTGCTTTGGGTGGGTCGACCAGTTTACATGTTTATTTCCACGTTTTGTCTTTTATGGATTGAATGGATGTGTCTCTCTCTTTTTTTTTTTTTTTTTTTTTTGGTTTTTCGAGACAGGGTTTCTCTGTGGCTTTGGAGCCTGTCCTGGAACTAGCACTGTAGACCAGGCTGGTCTCGAACTCACAGAGATCCGCCTACCTCTGCCTCCCGAGTACTGGGATTAAAGGCGTGCGCCACCATCGCCCGGCTCTCATTTTTTTTTTCACGATTGCTTGCTTGCTTGCTTGCTTACTTACTTACTTACTTACTATCTGTTCAGCCCATCTCATTTACTTACTTCTTTAAAAAAAATGACCCACCTAGTTATTTACTTACTTACTTACTTACTTACTTGTTCATTCATTCCTTCACTTCCTTATCTTCTTTCATATATCTGTTTATTTATCTGCTGATTTAGCGTGACTCATTTACTTATTGAATGTTTCAATTATTATTTAGTTTTATTCATTTATTCATTCTTTATGTCTATTTTTATGTATGTATTTACTTACTTTCTTAATTTTTTTTTTACTTTTTAAAATTAACTTAATTTTTTTCTTTCTTTGGGAATGTAGATTCTTTCTTCCTTTCTCTCTTTCTTTCCTTCTTTCTGTCTCCTGACTGTCACTGGCTAAGAAAATGGTGGCCTCCATGTCACTGGTCAGCATAGCAGCTCCTAAAATGGAATTTGATGAAGGGATACATAGATAGATAGATAGATAGGTAGATAGATAGATAGATAGATAGATGGGATGCGCACACGCTCACACACACACACACACACACACATATGCACGCACGTGCATGACATGTACAGATGGGGGGCGATTCCAATGTTTTCAGAGGAAGGTGCTCGCTGGTAATAATAAATGTGCTGGTAAATAAGGCTGGAAATAGCTGAATATTAAATCATTAAAACTCTTCAAATAAATAAAAAGCAATTCCATTTCTCTCTCTCTCTCTTTCTCACCATATACCAGCACATCTGAACTGACTGCAACATACAAAAGAAGAAGAAACACGGAAAGAAGACATCCCTGCTGGACAGGATCTGAGATGAGAATAAATTCATCGAATGGCTGCCAACAGCATTTCATTGAGAAGAGATTCCACATTTTATGCTGTACAGTTACTTAGTTAGATAGATAGATAAAGAGAGGCCTGTGAACTGGGGTGGGCTGTGGCTTCTCAGGTCACCTCAGGTCAGGGAGGGGCTGAGGAGTGTCCCATTGGCCTTGACAATAGGCAGGAGTCAGAGGTTAATGTCAGGGCAGGGCCTGAGAGTTCCTCAAAGGGAATGAATGGAGACCCTTGCTTACCTAAGAAATGCCTGACCTTGGAAAAGGACTTGTGGAAAGCGGGCCCTTGAAACTGTGGTTTCACGTCTTACTAGAAAGCTCCCTCTTGGAAGGGAAAGTCATCGTGATATCTTACTCTTTTCCCAAGGATACCCTACCTACCCTTCTGATCATTCTTACTGAATTAAGTCTTCCACTGCAAATAAATAAATAAATAAATAATAAATGAAGTGGGTGAGTGAGTGAGTGAGTGAGTAAGTAAGTAAGTAAGTAAGTAAACAAGCAAATACGTGGATGGACAAATAAATACAAAGTTTGCTGTTGTTGACTGACTTTTGATTTCATAATGAATCTCTCTCTCTCTCTCTCTCTCTCTCACACACACACACACACACACTAAATATACAATAAAAGGAAGCATAACACCTTTACTCAGGGGGCAGAGTGAACTCTGAAAGTTTTCCAGGCGGGGGGGGGAGAGACAGAATATAAGAACAAAATGAGAAACAAGGAAAAATAGTGTTGGCTGGCTGGCCGGCTTTCAGTTCCCTGACAGAAATGAGCACATTGTGGAGGAAACACAAAGTTGTTACACTATGTGGGTGTGATGAGGAGAGATTGTGAGTGAGTGTCCTGTCAGAACAAAGTTAGTCCCATAGTTGATGAAATTCATTATCCCAAAACTTCAGCAGAATATATCCCAAGTTTGCAAATGTGTGATCAGCTTGTGACAGGTTGGGCTGGAGATGCTGAGAACTGGGGAGCCCTCAATGCAAGAGCAGACACTCATTCCCATGAAGAGGGAGAGAGGGAGGGAGGGAGGGAGGGAGGGAGGGAGGGAGGGAGGGAGGGAGGGATCATTCATTCCTATACTCAAGTTTAAAGAAAGATGAGTGGCTATCTATGGAGAGACCACTCACAGATATGAAAAATCATTTCCTAAAAATCAAATTTCTCAGTCAGTATGCAACTGCTATGGTGCTTCTCCTAGATAGAGCAAAACACACAAACAAACTGATTCCTTGATCTAGAGCCACAGTGCACATGCTGTGGAAAAGGGGACATGGCCAACTTGAATCACAATATTCATCAGAGCATGAAAAGAGCGTAAAAAGGACACAGAGGAGAGATAATTGTGGTCCTTCCTTCCTCCCTCCCTCCCTCCCTCCCTCCCTCCCTCCCTCCTTCCCTCAGGAAGTGACTGACAGATGAGACTTTGTCCAAGCAGGTTGTGTCTGAAATACCAGACTTGAGTTTCCCCCTCTGTGGGTATTAGCTAATCAGTCCTCCCTTCTTTCTGTAGGAAGGTGGTGCATGTCTCTCAGAACTTACCTGGTTTCCTCTGCACCAGGTGAACCAGGGAAAAGCTTTCTAAGCCTTATTCAGACCCATAGAGGCTGCGCTGTGTGTGACTTCAGAGACCTCAGGGAGTATAGGGGTGGGTGGGTGCTTGATGCTTCAGACTCATGTCATTGAAGGACATAACATAGTCTGGATTCACAGAGATTCACAACACAGAGCCATTGTCACTTACTAACAGCTCAGGACACCCAGAGCTAACAAGAAATTGCAGTCTCAGCCGGGCTTTAATCACAGCACACACACAGATCTCTGTGAATTCAAAGATGGCCTGATTTACAGAGTGAGTTTTAGGACAGCCCAAGATACACAAAGAAACCCTTTCTTGAAAAACAAAGCAAAACAGCAAAAGAAAGAAAGACAAGGAAAAAGAAAAAAATGGCAGTCTCTTTCCACTCTCTCCTCCATTGGCTCTTAAAGAGCTCTCAAGCTGAACTGGAGACCATGGTGTCACTCAAAACTGGGAAGCCAGAAACCTTAGGGGGGTCACAGGAGTCGGACTGACTGCAGCACTTGATGCCTCAACCCTGCTAATGGCTGTGATATAAGGCATGGTAAAATACGGGCTTTGGCAGAGCACTACTCCCCTTTCTCTATTATTATTGCTACACAACGAAAAGGACCGGGGGGGGGTGATGATGTGCAGTCAGTGCTGGTATTGAAATCTCACTGACTCCTTCCGCACTCCTTGTCAATTCCCGACTTTGTCAAATCAACTATCGTGAATCTTTGATGTGGGTTGGCCCTTTAGGAACTCAGAGAAACAAGACAGACAGACCTGTTTCATCCCAGAAACCTCCCAGTTCCTGAGCCCTAGCCCTGGAAGTCTCAAAGCCATCACATCCAGAAATCTCTCTAGTCCCTGCTAGTGGTGAACTCACTTCGTCTTCCCCAGGACCACTAATTATTTCTCCATGTTTTCCTGTGAGATCTGAGGCCAGCTTTCTTCTTCCTCCCTCTGGCCTCTCCACGAACGATCTCCATTCTCTAGACAACATGTCTAGAACCGAGTCTTATAGGCACCGAGAGAGTGTGTCTTGAGGGCAGTTGGCGTTTCTAGGACACGAGTGACATCACAAAATTCCGAGAGCTCTCTGGGATACCGTGGAATTTCCAGAGAAGGGACTGCTGATGTCGTGAGGCACGGCCTTTACCTCCTTGCTGATATTTCTCCCCGAACTGACCGACCGACCGACCGACCGACCAACCGGAACCTGAGGTTTCCTTTCCAGGAGTCTCTCCTCCGACACAGAGGGAGCCATTCAGGATTTCCTCCTTCCAAAACCAGAAATTTCTCTCTGCTTCATTAATATCTTCTCACTACTTCCTGAACCCATGGGGAGTTAGTTAGTTGAACACTCACTTTTTTCATGAATGACCCTTCCTCCCTCTCCTGAACATCTCATATTACTGATTCATACTCAGTAAAACAGTAATATGAGAAATTAGGCCAGGAGGACATGGAAGATGAGGGTTGAGTCTTCTGAAGTGAACAAGCACTTAGGGAAGGCTAAACTTAAGGGAATTTGACTCTGAGTGGCAAGACATGAATAGCTGCTGCCAAGGCACAGATACAGGCACCAACTGGGCCCTCGGCATCCTCCTGCATCATCAGAGCTGTGTGGGAAACTCAGCCCAAAGGAGGGGCCGTGTTCAAAGGGAGAGGGCATTTTCGAGGACAGCACTGTTTTCTTTTTCTTCTTTCTTTCTTTCTTTCTTTCTTTCTTTCTTTCTTTCTTTTTTTTTTTCGAGACAGGGTTGTTCTGTAGTTTTTTTTTTTTTGGAGCCTGTCCTGGAACTAGCTCTTGTAGACCAGGCTGGTCTTGAACTCACATGCTTTCTTTTTTTTTCTATTGGATATTTTTGACTTCTTTATCAAAGATCAGGTGTTCGAAGATGTGTGGATCGATATCCGGGTCTTCTATTCGGTTCCATTGGTCCTCCTGTCTGTTCTTATGCCAGGACCAGGCTGTTTTCAGAACTGTAGCTTACAGAGTGTTCTTGCAGGTGGGGCACAGAAGAGGTTAATTACGGTACCTTAGTTCTTCTGCTTTTCTAGCAGACCGGAGCCCAGCTGACAGGAATCCAGTAGAGATGGTGTCAAGGTTCACACTGACACTAACAGCTGTAACTTGAGCAGGATTTGTGATCCACATGAAATTTGCAATGAATTGCAGCAAATCTGTGACACTCTAACTTGCTCAGGCTCAGTATCTGAACATACAGATGTTTGCAATGATCACTGGCTTCAGGATTTTTTTTTTGTTGTTGTTGTTGTTGTTTTGTTTTTCCACGAGACAGGGTTTCCCTGTAGCTGAAGTTTAACGGCCTGGTGTTTTTGTGACTTACTGCTTCAAAGAACTTCTCCATTTCTTTATCCCTAAGGGAAAAGAAATATAATCACTAAATACATTTAAGTGTCTTTCAACCATTTTAGATCCCTCTGTTGAGAGTTCTCTGTTTAGGTCTGTACTCCATTTTTTAAAATTGGATTATTTGTTCTTTGGATGACCAATTTCTCGACTTCTTTGTGTATTTTGGAGATTAGTGAAGATCTTTTCCCATTCTGTAAGGCCGTCGTTTTGTCTTGTTGGCCATGTTCTTTGCTTTACAGAAGCTTTTCAGTTTCAGGAGGTCTCACTTATTAATTGTTTCTCTCAGTGTCTGTTTTTTTTTCTTTTTTTTTTCTTTTTTCTTTCTTTTTTTTTCTTTTTTTTCTTTTTTTCTTTTTTTCTTTTTTTTCTTCTTCTTTTCTTTTTTTTTCTTTTTTTCTCTCTTTAGTTTTTTTCTTTGTTCTTTTTTTTTGTTTTGTTTTTCTTTTTTTTTCTTTTTTCTTTTTTTTCTTTTTCTCTCAGTGTCTGTGCTACTGGGGTTCTATTTAGCAAGCGTTCTCCTGTGCCAATGTGTTCAAGTGCATTTGATATTTTTATTTTTATATTCTTTTATTGTGGATGAAGTCAATTATTTGAACTCTCAAATATTTTTATTGTTATTATCTCTCTATTTGTTTGCTTATTTGTGGTTGTTCACCAACTTGACTATCTAGAGGAAGTAAAAGTCGTAACAAGGTTTCCGTAGGTGAACCTGCGGAAGGATCATTAACGTGAGAGAGCAGCGGCGGCGGCGCTGCCCGCCCGCTCGCCTGCCTCGCCTGAGTTCTCGCCGGGAGGCGCGCTCCCCGGGTCGCACATGTGTTGTGCGCACGGAAGTGTGCGTGCGCACGGGCGCGCGTGGCGGTCGTGAGAGAGAGGTCGAGAGAGGGGGAAGGGGGACGGGCGCCGGCTCGCCCGCCCTCCTCGCCCCGTCCGAGGACCCGTGTCTGGCTCTGCCGCTGGCGGCTCACGGTGGACGGCAGCTCTCTTCCCGCTCTCGCTCTCCTCCGTCCACTCCCGCTGCTTGCCTCACCGCACCGCAGCGGCCCGCGGGTGTGTCCCCTCTTTCCCGGGCGCGCGCCTTTCCCTCTCCATCCCTCTTCCCGGGGGAGGATGTGCGAGGGTCTGGCGGCGCCCCGGGCCCCCTCTCGCCGCCGACCTCCGCTCGCGCGCCGTGGCGCCGCGGCGCGCCTGTCGGGGAGGCGGCGGAGGTTGGGCGCACTTTTTTTTCCCCCCTCTCCACCTCCTTCTCCAAAGGACCGGGGTAGACCAGTAGTCCCTCTCACCGGGCGGGAGGCCATTTTTTTCCCCCGGGGATGCGGCGGGTCGACCAGATGTCCCGCTGGACTCTTTTTTTTTTTTTAATGTATAATATATATTATATCTTCCTAGACCTGACGGGTCGACCAGTTGTCTCTGTGCACTTCCTTTTTTTTGACGGACTGGAAGCGGGTTGACCAGTTGTCCGATTAAATATTTGGCCTTAAAATGCTAAGTACCGGGGTCGACCAGTTGGCCTTGTGAACTTGGGTCGACCAGTTGTCTTTTTCCATGTCTTGATTGACTGATGTCATTCTTCAATGTGTTGGTGGTTAGTTTATCTCTTTTGTTCTCTATGCCAACACGCCCCACTCACCAAACACTTTTTTTTTAATTTATTTATTTACTTATTTTTATTTTACTTTTTTATTATTTATTTATTTATACATACATACATACATCCTGTCTATCTGTCCAGATGGGGCAGGGGTAGAAGGGGCTAGCTATGAGAGGAAGGTGCTCGGTGGGCATCCAGTTGTAAATAAGGCTGGGAATAAATAGCTGAATATTAATTCATTTGAGTAATATTAAAACTGTTCAAGTAGAAAACAATTGCTTTCTTTTTCTGTTTGCCCAGAATCTGACTGACTGCAACTTGGAAAGAAGACGGCCCTGCTGGACAGAGACCTCCCTCCTGCTTTGGGTGGGTCGACCAGTTTACATGTTTATTTCCACGTTTTGTCTTTTATGGATTGAATGGATGTGTCTCTCTCTTTTTTTTTTTTTTTTGGTTTTTCGAGACAGGGTTTCTCTGTGGCTTTGGAGCCTGTCCTGGAACTAGCACTGTAGACCAGGCTGGTCTCGAACTCACAGAGATCCGCCTACCTCTGCCTCCCGAGTACTGGGATTAAAGGCGTGCACCACCATCGCCCGGCTCTCATTTTTTTTTCACGATTGCTTGCTTGCTTGCTTGCTTACTTACTTACTTACTTACTATCTGTTCAGCCCATCTCATTTACTTACTTCTTTAAAAAAAATGACCCACCTAGTTATTTACTTACTTACTTACTTACTTACTTGTTCATTCATTCCTTCACTTCCTTATCTTCTTTCATATATCTGTTTATTTATCTGCTGATTTAGCATGACTCATTTACTTATTGAATGTTTCAATTATTATTTAGTTTTATTCATTTATTCATTCTTTATGTCTATTTTTATGTATGTATTTACTTACTTTCTTAATTTTTTTTTTACTTTTTAAAATTTACTTAATTTTTTTCTTTCTTTGGGAATGTAGATTCTTTCTTCCTTTCTTCCTTTCTTTCCTTCTTTCTGTCTCCTGACTGTCACTGGCTAAGAAAATGGTGGCCTCCATGTCACTGGTCAGCATAGCAGCTCCTAAAATGGAATTTGATGAAGGGATACATAGATAGATAGATAGATAGATAGATAGATAGATAGATAGATAGATAGATGGGATGCGCACACGCTCACACACACACACACACACACACACACACACATATGCACGCACGTGCATGACGTACAGATGGGGGGCGATTCCAATGTTTTCAGAGGAAGGTGCTCGCTGGTAATAATAAATGTGCTGGTAAATAAGGCTGGAAATAGCTGAATATTAAATCATTAAAACTCTTCAAATAAATAAAAAGCAATTCCATTTCTCTCTCTCTCTCTTTCTCACCATATACCAGCACATCTGAACTGACTGCAACATACAAAAGAAGAAGAAACACGGAAAGAAGACATCCCTGCTGGACAGGATCTGAGATGAGAATAAATTCATCGAATGGCTGCCAACAGCATTTCATTGAGAAGAGATTCCACATTTTATGCTGTACAGTTACTTAGTTAGATAGATAGATAAAGAGAGGCCTGTGAACTGGGGTGGGCTGTGGCTTCTCAGGTCACCTCAGGTCAGGGAGGGGCTGAGGAGTGTCCCATTGGCCTTGACAATAGGCAGGAGTCAGAGGTTAATGTCAGGGCAGGGCCTGAGAGTTCCTCAAAGGGAATGAATGGAGACCCTTGCTTACCTAAGAAATGCCTGACCTTGGAAAAGGACTTGTGGAAAGCGGGCCCTTGAAACTGTGGTTTCACGTCTTACTAGAAAGCTCCCTCTTGGAAGGGAAAGTCATCGTGATATCTTACTCTTTTCCCAAGGATACCCTACCTACCCTTCTGATCATTCTTACTGAATTAAGTCTTCCACTGCAAATAAATAAATAAATAAATAATAAATGAAGTGGGTGAGTGAGTGAGTGAGTGAGTAAGTAAGTAAGTAAGTAAGTAAACAAGCAAATACGTGGATGGACAAATAAATACAAAGTTTGCTGTTGTTGACTGACTTTTGATTTCATAATGAATCTCTCTCTCTCTCTCTCTCTCTCTCTCTCTCTCTCTCTCACACACACACACACACACACACACACTAAATATACAATAAAAGGAAGCATAACACCTTTACTCAGGGGGCAGAGTGAACTCTGAAAGTTTTCCAGGCGGGGGGGGGGGGAGAGACAGAATATAAGAACAAAATGAGAAACAAGGAAAAATAGTGTTGGCTGGCTGGCCGGCTTTCAGTTCCCTGACAGAAATGAGCACATTGTGGAGGAAACACTATGTGGGTGTGATGAGGAGAGATTGTGAGTGAGTGTCCTGTCAGAACAAAGTTAGTCCCATAGTTGATGAAATTCATTATCCCAAAACTTCAGCAGAATATATCCCAAGTTTGCAAATGTGTGATCAGCTTGTGACAGGTTGGGCTGGAGATGCTGAGAACTGGGGAGCCCTCAATGCAAGAGCAGACACTCATTCCCATGAAGAGGGAGAGAGGGAGGGAGGGAGGGAGGGAGGGATCATTCATTCCTATACTCAAGTTTAAAGAAAGATGAGTGGCTATCTATGGAGAGACCACTCACAGATATGAAAAATCATTTCCTAAAAATCAAATTTCTCAGTCAGTATGCAACTGCTATGGTGCTTCTCCTAGATAGAGCAAAACACACAAACAAACTGATTCCTTGATCTAGAGCCACAGTGCACATGCTGTGGAAAAGGGGACATGGCCAACTTGAATCACAATATTCATCAGAGCATGAAAAGAGCGTAAAAAGGACACAGAGGAGAGATAATTGTGGTCCTTCCTTCCTCCCTCCCTCCCTCCCTCCCTCCCTCCCTCCCTCCCTCCCTCCTTCCCTCAGGAAGTGACTGACAGATGAGACTTTGTCCAAGCAGGTTCTGTCTGAAATACCAGACTTGAGTTTCCCCCTCTGTGGGTATTAGCTAATCAGTCCTCCCTTCTTTCTGTAGGAAGGTGGTGCATGTCTCTCAGAACTTACCTGGTTTCCTCTGCACCAGGTGAACCAGGGAAAAGCTTTCTAAGCCTTATTCAGACCCATAGAGGCTGCGCTGTGTGTGACTTCAGAGACCTCAGGGAGTATAGGGGTGGGTGGGTGCTTGATGCTTCAGACTCATGTCATTGAAGGACATAACATAGTCTGGATTCACAGAGATTCACAACACAGAGCCATTGTCACTTACTAACAGCTCAGGACACCCAGAGCTAACAAGAAATTGCAGTCTCAGCCGGGCTTTAATCACAGCACACACACAGATCTCTGTGAATTCAAAGATGGCCTGATTTACAGAGTGAGTTTTAGGACAGCCCAAGATACACAAAGAAACCCTTTCTTGAAAAACAAAGCAAAACAGCAAAAGAAAGAAAGACAAGGAAAAAGAAAAAAATGGCAGTCTCTTTCCACTCTCTCCTCCATTGGCTCTTAAAGAGCTCTCAAGCTGAACTGGAGACCATGGTGTCACTCAAAACTGGGAAGCCAGAAACCTTAGGGGGGTCACAGGAGTCGGACTGACTGCAGCACTTGATGCCTCAACCCTGCTAATGGCTGTGATATAAGGCATGGTAAAATACGGGCTTTGGCAGAGCACTACTCCCCTTTCTCTATTATTATTGCTACACAACGAAAAGGACCGGGGGGGGGGGTGATGATGTGCAGTCAGTGCTGGTATTGAAATCTCACTGACTCCTTCCGCACTCCTTGTCAATTCCCGACTTTGTCAAATCAACTATCGTGAATCTTTGATGTGGGTTGGCCCTTTAGGAACTCAGAGAAACAAGACAGACAGACCTGTTTCATCCCAGAAACCTCCCAGTTCCTGAGCCCTAGCCCTGGAAGTCTCAAAGCCATCACATCCAGAAATCTCTCTAGTCCCTGCTAGTGGTGAACTCACTTCGTCTTCCCCAGGACCACTAATTATTTCTCCATGTTTTCCTGTGAGATCTGAGGCCAGCTTTCTTCTTCCTCCCTCTGGCCTCTCCACGAACGATCTCCATTCTCTAGACAACATGTCTAGAACCGAGTCTTATAGGCACCGAGAGAGTGTGTCTTGAGGGCAGTTGGCGTTTCTAGGACACGAGTGACATCACAAAATTCCGAGAGCTCTCTGGGATACCGTGGAATTTCCAGAGAAGGGACTGCTGATGTCGTGAGGCACGGCCTTTACCTCCTTGCTGATATTTCTCCCCGAACTGACCGACCGACCGACCGACCGACCAACCGGAACCTGAGGTTTCCTTTCCAGGAGTCTCTCCTCCGACACAGAGGGAGCCATTCAGGATTTCCTCCTTCCAAAACCAGAAATTTCTCTCTGCTTCATTAATATCTTCTCACTACTTCCTGAACCCATGGGGAGTTAGTTAGTTGAACACTCACTTTTTTCATGAATGACCCTTCCTCCCTCTCCTGAACATCTCATATTACTGATTCATACTCAGTAAAACAGTAATATGAGAAATTAGGCCAGGAGGACATGGAAGATGAGGGTTGAGTCTTCTGAAGTGAACAAGCACTTAGGGAAGGCTAAACTTAAGGGAATTTGACTCTGAGTGGCAAGACATGAATAGCTGCTGCCAAGGCACAGATACAGGCACCAACTGGGCCCTCGGCATCCTCCTGCATCATCAGAGCTGTGTGGGAAACTCAGCCCAAAGGAGGGGCCGTGTTCAAAGGGAGAGGGCATTTTCGAGGACAGCACTGTTTTCTTTTTCTTCTTTCTTTCTTTCTTTCTTTCTTTCTTTCTTTCTTTCTTTCTTTTTTTCGAGACAGGGTTGTTCTGTAGTTTTTTTTTTTTTTTGGAGCCTGTCCTGGAACTAGCTCTTGTAGACCAGGCTGGTCTTGAACTCACATGCTTTCTTTTTTTTTCTATTGGATATTTTTGACTTCTTTATCAAAGATCAGGTGTTCGAAGATGTGTGGATCGATATCCGGGTCTTCTATTCGGTTCCATTGGTCCTCCTGTCTGTTCTTATGCCAGGACCAGGCTGTTTTCAGAACTGTAGCTTACAGAGTGTTCTTGCAGGTGGGGCACAGAAGAGGTTAATTACGGTACCTTAGTTCTTCTGCTTTTCTAGCAGACCGGAGCCCAGCTGACAGGAATCCAGTAGAGATGGTGTCAAGGTTCACACTGACACTAACAGCTGTAACTTGAGCAGGATTTGTGATCCACATGAAATTTGCAATGAATTGCAGCAAATCTGTGACACTCTAACTTGCTCAGGCTCAGTATCTGAACATACAGATGTTTGCAATGATCACTGGCTTCAGGATTTTTTTTTTGTTGTTGTTGTTGTTGTTTTGTTTTTCCACGAGACAGGGTTTCCCTGTAGCTGAAGTTTAACGGCCTGGTGTTTTTGTGACTTACTGCTTCAAAGAACTTCTCCATTTCTTTATCCCTAAGGGAAAAGAAATATAATCACTAAATACATTTAAGTGTCTTTCAACCATTTTAGATCCCTCTGTTGAGAGTTCTCTGTTTAGGTCTGTACTCCATTTTTTAAAATTGGATTATTTGTTCTTTGGATGACCAATTTCTCGACTTCTTTGTGTATTTTGGAGATTAGTGAAGATCTTTTCCCATTCTGTAAGGCCGTCGTTTTGTCTTGTTGGCCATGTTCTTTGCTTTACAGAAGCTTTTCAGTTTCAGGAGGTCTCACTTATTAATTGTTTCTCTCAGTGTCTGTTTTTTTTTCTTTTTTTTTCTTTTTTCTTTCTTTTTTTTTTCTTTTTTCTCTTTTTTTCTTTTTTTTCTTCTTCTTCTTTTCTTTTTTTTTCTTTTTTTTCTCTCTTTAGTTTTTTTCTTTGTTCTTTTTTTTTGTTTTGTTTTTCTTTTTTTTTTCTTTTTTCTTTTTTTTCTTTTTCTCTCAGTGTCTGTGCTACTGGGGTTCTATTTAGCAAGCGTTCTCCTGTGCCAATGTGTTCAAGTGCATTTGATATTTTTATTTTTATATTCTTTTATTGTGGATGAAGTCAATTATTTGAACTCTCAAATATTTTTATTGTTATTATCTCTCTATTTGTTTGCTTATTTGTGGTTGTTCACCAACTTGACTATCTAGAGGAAGTAAAAGTCGTAACAAGGTTTCCGTAGGTGAACCTGCGGAAGGATCATTAACGTGAGAGAGCAGCGGCGGCGGCTCTGCCCGCCCGCTCGCCTGCCTCGCCCGAGTTCTCGCCGGGAGGCGCGCTCCCTGGGTCGCACGTGTGTTGTGCGCACGGAAGTGTGCGTGCGCACGGGCGCGTGGCGGTCGTGAGAGAGAGGTCGAGAGAGGGGGAAGGGGGACGGGCGCCGGCTCGCCCGCCCTCCTCGCCCCGTCCGAGGACCCGTGTCTGGCTCTGCCGCTGGCGGCTCACGGTGGACGGCAGCTCTCTTCCCGCTCTCGCTCTCCTCCGTCCACTCCCGCTGCTTGCCTCACCGCACCGCAGCGGCCCGCGGGTGTGTCCCTCTTTCCCGGGCGCGCGCCTTTCCCTCTCCATCCCTCTTCCCGGGGGAGGATGGGCGAGGGTCAGGCGGCGCCCCGGGCCCCCTCTCGCCGCCGACCTCCGCTCGCGCGCCGTGGCACCGCGGTGCGCCTGTCGGGGAGGCGGCGGAGGTTGGGCGCACTTTTTTTTCCCCCCTCTCCACCTCCTTCTCCAAAGGACCGGGGTAGACCAGTAGTCCCTCCCACCGGGCGGGAGGCCATTTTTTTCCCCCGGGGATGCGGCGGGTCGACCAGATGTCCCGCTGGACTCTTTTTTTTTTTTTTTTTTTTTTTTTAATGTATAATATATATTATATCTTCCTAGACCTGACAGGTCGACCAGTTGTCTCTGTGCACTTCCTTTTTTTTGACGGACTGGAAGCGGGTCGACCAGTTGTCCGATTAAATATTTGGCCTTAAAATGCTAAGTACCGGGGTTGACCAGTTGGCCTTGTTAACTTGGGTCGACCAGTTGTCTTTTTCCATGTCTTGATTGACTGATGTCATTCTTCAATGTGTTGGTGGTTAGTTTATCTCTTTTGTTCTCTATGCCAACACGCCCCATTCACCAAACACTTTTTTTTAATTTATTTATTTACTTATTTTTATTTTACTTTTTTATTATTTATTTATTTATACATACATACATACATCCTGTCTATCTGTCCAGATGGGGCAGGGGTAGAAGGGGCTAGCTATGAGAGGAAGGTGCTCGGTGGGCATCCAGTTGTAAATAAGGCTGGGAATAAATAGCTGAATATTAATTCATTTGAGTAATATTAAAACTGTTCAAGTAGAAAACAATTGCTTTCTTTTTCTGTTTGCCCAGAGATCTGACTGACTGCAACTTGGAAAGAAGACGGCCCTGCTGGACAGAGACCTCCCTCCTGCTTTGGGTGGGTCGACCAGTTTACATGTTTATTTCCACGTTTTGTCTTTTATGGATTGAATGGATGTGTCTCTCTTTTTTTTTTTTTTTTTTTTTGGTTTTTCGAGACAGGGTTTCTCTGTGGCTTTGGAGCCTGTCCTGGAACTAGCACTGTAGACCAGGCTGGTCTCGAACTCACAGAGATCCGCCTACCTCTGCCTCCCGAGTACTGGGATTAAAGGCGTGCGCCACCATCGCCCGGCTCTCATTTTTTTTTCACGATTGCTTGCTTGCTTGCTTGCTTACTTACTTACTTACTTACTATCTGTTCAGCCCATCTCATTTACTTACTTCTTTAAAAAAAATGACCCACCTAGTTATTTACTTACTTACTTACTTACTTACTTGTTCATTCATTCCTTCACTTCCTTATCTTCTTTCATATATCTGTTTATTTATCTGCTGATTTAGCGTGACTCATTTACTTATTGAATGTTTCAATTATTATTTAGTTTTATTCATTTATTCATTCTTTATGTCTATTTTTATGTATGTATTTACTTACTTTCTTAATTTTTTTTTTACTTTTTAAAATTTACTTAATTTTTTTCTTTCTTTGGGAATGTAGATTCTTTCTTCCTTTCTTCCTTTCTTTCCTTCTTTCTGTCTCCTGACTGTCACTGGCTAAGAAAATGGTGGCCTCCATGTCACTGGTCAGCATAGCAGCTCCTAAAATGGAATTTGATGAAGGGATACATAGATAGATAGATAGATAGATAGATAGATAGATAGATAGATAGATAGATAGATGGGATGCGCACACGCTCACACACACACACACACACACACACACACACACATATGCATGCACGTGCATGACATGTACAGATGGGGGGCGATTCCAATGTTTTCAGAGGAAGGTGCTCGCTGGTAATAATAAATGTGCTGGTAAATAAGGCTGGAAATAGCTGAATATTAAATCATTAAAACTCTTCAAATAAATAAAAAGCAATTCCATTTCTCTCTCTCTCTCTTTCTCACCATATACCAGCACATCTGAACTGACTGCAACATACAAAAGAAGAAGAAACACGGAAAGAAGACATCCCTGCTGGACAGGATCTGAGATGAGAATAAATTCATCGAATGGCTGCCAACAGCATTTCATTGAGAAGAGATTCCACATTTTATGCTGTACAGTTACTTAGTTAGATAGATAGATAAAGAGAGGCCTGTGAACTGGGGTGGGCTGTGGCTTCTCAGGTCACCTCAGGTCAGGGAGGGGCTGAGGAGTGTCCCATTGGCCTTGACAATAGGCAGGAGTCAGAGGTTAATGTCAGGGCAGGGCCTGAGAGTTCCTCAAAGGGAATGAATGGAGACCCTTGCTTACCTAAGAAATGCCTGACCTTGGAAAAGGACTTGTGGAAAGCGGGCCCTTGAAACTGTGGTTTCACGTCTTACTAGAAAGCTCCCTCTTGGAAGGGAAAGTCATCGTGATATCTTACTCTTTTCCCAAGGATACCCTACCTACCCTTCTGATCATTCTTACTGAATTAAGTCTTCCACTGCAAATAAATAAATAAATAAATAATAAATGAAGTGGGTGAGTGAGTGAGTGAGTGAGTAAGTAAGTAAGTAAGTAAGTAAACAAGCAAATACGTGGATGGACAAATAAATACAAAGTTTGCTGTTGTTGACTGACTTTTGATTTCATAATGAATCTCTCTCTCTCTCTCTCTCTCTCTCTCGCTCTCACACACACACACACACACACACACTAAATATACAATAAAAGGAAGCATAACACCTTTACTCAGGGGGCAGAGTGAACTCTGAAAGTTTTCCAGGCAGGGGGGGGGGGGGAGAGACAGAATATAAGAACAAAATGAGAAACAAGGAAAAATAGTGTTGGCTGGCTGGCCGGCTTTCAGTTCCCTGACAGAAATGAGCACATTGTGGAGGAAACACCAAGTTGTTACACTATGTGGGTGTGATGAGGAGAGATTGTGAGTGAGTGTCCTGTCAGAACAAAGTTAGTCCCATAGTTGATGAAATTCATTATCCCAAAACTTCAGCAGAATATATCCCAAGTTTGCAAATGTGTGATCAGCTTGTGACAGGTTGGGCTGGAGATGCTGAGAACTGGGGAGCCCTCAATGCAAGAGCAGACACTCATTCCCATGAAGAGGGAGAGAGGGAGGGAGGGATCATTCATTCCTATACTCAAGTTTAAAGAAAGATGAGTGGCTATCTATGGAGAGACCACTCACAGATATGAAAAATCATTTCCTAAAAATCAAATTTCTCAGTCAGTATGCAACTGCTATGGTGCTTCTCCTAGATAGAGCAAAACACACAAACAAACTGATTCCTTGATCTAGAGCCACAGTGCACATGCTGTGGAAAAGGGGACATGGCCAACTTGAATCACAATATTCATCAGAGCATGAAAAGAGCGTAAAAAGGACACAGAGGAGAGATAATTGTGGTCCTTCCTTCCTCCCTCCCTCCCTCCCTCCCTCCCTCCCTCCCTCCCTCCCTCCTTCCCTCAGGAAGTGACTGACAGATGAGACTTTGTCCAAGCAGGTTCTGTCTGAAATACCAGACTTGAGTTTCCCCCTCTGTGGGTATTAGCTAATCAGTCCTCCCTTCTTTCTGTAGGAAGGTGGTGCATGCCTCTCAGAACTTACCTGGTTTCCTCTGCACCAGGTGAACCAGGGAAAAGCTTTCTAAGCCTTATTCAGACCCATAGAGGCTGCGCTGTGTGTGACTTCAGAGACCTCAGGGAGTATAGGGGTGGGTGGGTGCTTGATGCTTCAGACTCATGTCATTGAAGGACATAACATAGTCTGGATTCACAGAGATTCACAACACAGAGCCATTGTCACTTACTAACAGCTCAGGACACCCAGAGCTAACAAGAAATTGCAGTCTCAGCCGGGCTTTAATCACAGCACACACACAGATCTCTGTGAATTCAAAGATGGCCTGATTTACAGAGTGAGTTTTAGGACAGCCCAAGATACACAAAGAAACCCTTTCTTGAAAAACAAAGCAAAACAGCAAAAGAAAGAAAGACAAGGAAAAAGAAAAAAATGGCAGTCTCTTTCCACTCTCTCCTCCATTGGCTCTTAAAGAGCTCTCAAGCTGAACTGGAGACCATGGTGTCACTCAAAACTGGGAAGCCAGAAACCTTAGGGGGGTCACAGGAGTCGGACTGACTGCAGCACTTGATGCCTCAACCCTGCTAATGGCTGTGATATAAGGCATGGTAAAATACGGGCTTTGGCAGAGCACTACTCCCCTTTCTCTATTATTATTGCTACACAACGAAAAGGACCGGGGGGGGGGGGGGTGATGATGTGCAGTCAGTGCTGGTATTGAAATCTCACTGACTCCTTCCGCACTCCTTGTCAATTCCCGACTTTGTCAAATCAACTATCGTGAATCTTTGATGTGGGTTGGCCCTTTAGGAACTCAGAGAAACAAGACAGACAGACCTGTTTCATCCCAGAAACCTCCCAGTTCCTGAGCCCTAGCCCTGGAAGTCTCAAAGCCATCACATCCAGAAATCTCTCTAGTCCCTGCTAGTGGTGAACTCACTTCGTCTTCCCCAGGACCACTAATTATTTCTCCATGTTTTCCTGTGAGATCTGAGGCCAGCTTTCTTCTTCCTCCCTCTGGCCTCTCCACGAACGATCTCCATTCTCTAGACAACATGTCTAGAACCGAGTCTTATAGGCACCGAGAGAGTGTGTCTTGAGGGCAGTTGGCGTTTCTAGGACACGAGTGACATCACAAAATTCCGAGAGCTCTCTGGGATACCGTGGAATTTCCAGAGAAGGGACTGCTGATGTCGTGAGGCACGGCCTTTACCTCCTTGCTGATATTTCTCCCCGAACTGACCGACCGACCGACCGACCGACCAACCGGAACCTGAGGTTTCCTTTCCAGGAGTCTCTCCTCCGACACAGAGGGAGCCATTCAGGATTTCCTCCTTCCAAAACCAGAAATTTCTCTCTGCTTCATTAATATCTTCTCACTACTTCCTGAACCCATGGGGAGTTAGTTAGTTGAACACTCACTTTTTTCATGAATGACCCTTCCTCCCTCTCCTGAACATCTCATATTACTGATTCATACTCAGTAAAACAGTAATATGAGAAATTAGGCCAGGAGGACATGGAAGATGAGGGTTGAGTCTTCTGAAGTGAACAAGCACTTAGGGAAGGCTAAACTTAAGGGAATTTGACTCTGAGTGGCAAGACATGAATAGCTGCTGCCAAGGCACAGATACAGGCACCAACTGGGCCCTCGGCATCCTCCTGCATCATCAGAGCTGTGTGGGAAACTCAGCCCAAAGGAGGGGCCGTGTTCAAAGGGAGAGGGCATTTTCGAGGACAGCACTGTTTTCTTTTTCTTCTTTCTTTCTTTCTTTCTTTTTTTTTTTCGAGACAGGGTTGTTCTGTAGTTTTTTTTTTTTTGGAGCCTGTCCTGGAACTAGCTCTTGTAGACCAGGCTGGTCTTGAACTCACATGCTTTCTTTTTTTTTCTATTGGATATTTTTGACTTCTTTATCAAAGATCAGGTGTTCGAAGATGTGTGGATCGATATCCGGGTCTTCTATTCGGTTCCATTGGTCCTCCTGTCTGTTCTTATGCCAGGACCAGGCTGTTTTCAGAACTGTAGCTTACAGAGTGTTCTTGCAGGTGGGGCACAGAAGAGGTTAATTACGGTACCTTAGTTCTTCTGCTTTTCTAGCAGACCGGAGCCCAGCTGACAGGAATCCAGTAGAGATGGTGTCAAGGTTCACACTGACACTAACAGCTGTAACTTGAGCAGGATTTGTGATCCACATGAAATTTGCAATGAATTGCAGCAAATCTGTGACACTCTAACTTGCTCAGGCTCAGTATCTGAACATACAGATGTTTGCAATGATCACTGGCTTCAGGATTTTTTGTTGTTGTTGTTGTTGTTGTTTTGTTTTTCCACGAGACAGGGTTTCCCTGTAGCTGAAGTTTAACGGCCTGGTGTTTTTGTGACTTACTGCTTCAAAGAACTTCTCCATTTCTTTATCCCTAAGGGAAAAGAAATATAATCACTAAATACATTTAAGTGTCTTTCAACCATTTTAGATCCCTCTGTTGAGAGTTCTCTGTTTAGGTCTGTACTCCATTTTTTAAAATTGGATTATTTGTTCTTTGGATGACCAATTTCTCGACTTCCTTGTGTATTTTGGAGATTAGTGAAGATCTTTTCCCATTCTGTAAGGCCGTCGTTTTGTCTTGTTGGCCATGTTCTTTGCTTTACAGAAGCTTTTCAGTTTCAGGAGGTCTCACTTATTAATTGTTTCTCTCAGTGTCTGTTTTTTTTTCTTTTTTTTTTTCTTTTTTTTTTCTTTTTTTTCTTTTTTTCTTTTTTTCTTTTTTTTCTTCTTCTTCTTTTCTTTTTTTTTCTTTTTTTTCTCTCTTTAGTTTTTTTCTTTGTTCTTTTTTTTGTTTTGTTTTTCTTTTTTTTTTCTTTTTTCTTTTTTTTCTTTTTCTCTCAGTGTCTGTGCTACTGGGGTTCTATTTAGCAAGCGTTCTCCTGTGCCAATGTGTTCAAGTGCATTTGATATTTTTATTTTTATATTCTTTTATTGTGGATGAAGTCAATTATTTGAACTCTCAAATATTTTTATTGTTATTATCTCTCTATTTGTTTGCTTATTTGTGGTTGTTCACCAACTTGACTATCTAGAGGAAGTAAAAGTCGTAACAAGGTTTCCGTAGGTGAACCTGCGGAAGGATCATTAACGTGAGAGAGCAGCGGCGGCGGCTCTGCCCGCCCGCTCGCCTGCCTCGCCCGAGTTCTCGCCGGGAGGCGCGCTCCCCGGGTCGCACATGTGTTGTGCGCCCGGAAGTGTGCGTGCGCACGGGCGCGCATGGCGGTCGTGAGAGAGAGGTCGAGAGAGGGGGAAGGGGGACGGGCGCCGGCTCGCCCGCCCTCCTCGCCCCGTCCGAGGACCCGTGTCTGGCTCTGCCGCTGGCGGCTCACGGCGGACGGCGGCTCTCTTCCCGCTCTCGCTCTCCTCCGTCCACTCCCGCTGCTTGCCTCACCGCACCGCAGCGGCCCGCGGGTGTGTCCCCTCTTTCCCGGGCGCGCGTCTTTCCCTCTCCATCCCTCTTCCCGGGGGAGGATGGGCGAGGGTCTGGCGGCGCCCCGGGCCCCCTCTCGCCGCCGACCTCCGCTCGCGCGCCGTGGCGCCGCGGCGCGCCTGTCGGGGAGGCGGCGGAGCTTGGGCGCACTTTTTTTCCCCCCTCTCCACCTCCTTCTCCAAAGGACCGGGGTAGACCAGTAGTCCCTCCCACCGGGCGGGAGGCCATTTTTTTCCCCCGGGGATGCGGCGGGTCGACCAGATGTCCCGCTGGACTCTTTTTTTTTTTTTTTTTTTTTTTTTAATGTATAATATATATTATATCTTCCTAGACCTGACGGGTCGACCAGTTGTCTCTGTGCACTTCCTTTTTTTTTGACGGACTGGAAGCGGGTCGACCAGTTGTCCGATTAAATATTTGGCCTTAAAATGCTAAGTACAGGGGTCGACCAGTTGGCCTTTTGAACTTGGGTCGACCAGTTGTCTTTTTCCATGTCTTGATTGAATGATGTCATTCTTCAATGTGTTGGTGGTTAGTTTATCTCTTTTGTTCTCTATGCCAACACGCCCCACTCACCAAACACTTTTTTTTTAATTTATTTATTTACTTATTTTTATTTTACTTTTTTATTATTTATTTATTTATTTATTTATACATACATACATACATCCTGTCTATCTGTCCAGATGGGGCAGGGGTAGAAGGGGCTAGCTATGAGAGGAAGGTGCTCGGTGGGCATCCAGTTGTAAATAAGGCTGGGAATAAATAGCTGAATATTAATTCATTTGAGTAATATTAAAACTGTTCAAGTAGAAAACAATTGCTTTCTTTTTCTGTTTGCCCAGAGATCTGACTGACTGCAACTTGGAAAGAAGACGGCCCTGCTGGACAGAGACCTCCCTCCTGCTTTGGGTGGGTCGACCAGTTTACATGTTTATTTCCACGTTTTGTCTTTTATGGATTGAATGGATGTGTCTCTCTCTTTTTTTTTTTTTTTTTGGTTTTTCGAGACAGGGTTTCTCTGTGGCTTTGGAGCCTGTCCTGGAACTAGCACTGTAGACCAGGCTGGTCTCGAACTCACAGAGATCCGCCTACCTCTGCCTCCCGAGTACTGGGATTAAAGGCGTGCGCCACCATCGCCCGGCTCTCATTTTTTTTTTCACGATTGCTTGCTTGCTTGCTTGCTTACTGACTTACTTACTTACTATCTGTTCAGCCCATCTCATTTACTTACTTCTTTAAAAAAAATGACCCACCTAGTTATTTACTTACTTACTTACTTACTTACTTGTTCATTCATTCCTTCACTTCCTTATCTTCTTTCATATATCTGTTTATTTATCTGCTGATTTAGCGTGACTCATTTACTTATTGAATGTTTCAATTATTATTTAGTTTTATTCATTTATTCATTCTTTATGTCTATTTTTATGTATGTATTTACTTACTTTCTTAATTTTTTTTTTACTTTTTAAAATTTACTTAATTTTTTTCTTTCTTTGGGAATGTAGATTCTTTCTTCCTTTCTTCCTTTCTTTCCTTCTTTCTGTCTCCTGACTGTCACTGGCTAAGAAAATGGTGGCCTCCATGTCACTGGTCAGCATAGCAGCTCCTAAAATGGAATTTGATGAAGGGATACATAGATAGATAGATAGATAGATAGATAGATAGATAGATAGATAGATAGATAGATAGATAGATAGATGGGATGCGCACACGCTCACACACACACACACACACACACACATATGCACGCACGTGCATGACGTACAGATGGGGGGCGATTCCAATGTTTTCAGAGGAAGGTGCTCGCTGGTAATAATAAATGTGCTGGTAAATAAGGCTGGAAATAGCTGAATATTAAATCATTAAAACTCTTCAAATAAATAAAAAGCAATTCCATTTCTCTCTCTCTCTCTTTCTCACCATATACCAGCACATCTGAACTGACTGCAACATACAAAAGAAGAAGAAACACGGAAAGAAGACATCCCTGCTGGACAGGATCTGAGATGAGAATAAATTCATCGAATGGCTGCCAACAGCATTTCATTGAGAAGAGATTCCACATTTTATGCTGTACAGTTACTTAGTTAGATAGATAGATAAAGAGAGGCCTGTGAACTGGGGTGGGCTGTGGCTTCTCAGGTCACCTCAGGTCAGGGAGGGGCTGAGGAGTGTCCCATTGGCCTTGACAATAGGCAGGAGTCAGAGGTTAATGTCAGGGCAGGGCCTGAGAGTTCCTCAAAGGGAATGAATGGAGACCCTTGCTTACCTAAGAAATGCCTGACCTTGGAAAAGGACTTGTGGAAAGCGGGCCCTTGAAACTGTGGTTTCACGTCTTACTAGAAAGCTCCCTCTTGGAAGGGAAAGTCATCGTGATATCTTACTCTTTTCCCAAGGATACCCTACCTACCCTTCTGATCATTCTTACTGAATTAAGTCTTCCACTGCAAATAAATAAATAATAAATGAAGTGGGTGAGTGAGTGAGTAAGTAAGTAAGTAAGTAAGTAAACAAGCAAATACGTGGATGGACAAATAAATACAAAGTTTGCTGTTGTTGACTGACTTTTGATTTCATAATGAATCTCTCTCTCTCTCTCTCTCTCTCTCTCTCACACACACACACACACACACACACACTAAATATACAATAAAAGGAAGCATAACACCTTTACTCAGGGGGCAGAGTGAACTCTGAAAGTTTTCCAGGCGGGGGGGGGGAGAGACAGAATATAAGAACAAAATGAGAAACAAGGAAAAATAGTGTTGGCTGGCTGGCCGGCTTTCAGTTCCCTGACAGAAATGAGCACATTGTGGAGGAAACACAAAGTTGTTACACTATGTGGGTGTGATGAGGAGAGATTGTGAGTGAGTGTCCTGTCAGAACAAAGTTAGTCCCATAGTTGATGAAATTCATTATCCCAAAACTTCAGCAGAATATATCCCAAGTTTGCAAATGTGTGATCAGCTTGTGACAGGTTGGGCTGGAGATGCTGAGAACTGGGGAGCCCTCAATGCAAGAGCAGACACTCATTCCCATGAAGAGGGAGAGAGGGAGGGAGGGAGGGAGGGAGGGAGGGATCATTCATTCCTATACTCAAGTTTAAAGAAAGATGAGTGGCTATCTATGGAGAGACCACTCACAGATATGAAAAATCATTTCCTAAAAATCAAATTTCTCAGTCAGTATGCAACTGCTATGGTGCTTCTCCTAGATAGAGCAAAACACACAAACAAACTGATTCCTTGATCTAGAGCCACAGTGCACATGCTGTGGAAAAGGGGACATGGCCAACTTGAATCACAATATTCATCAGAGCATGAAAAGAGCGTAAAAAGGACACAGAGGAGAGATAATTGTGGTCCTTCCTTCCTCCCTCCCTCCCTCCCTCCCTCCCTCCCTCCCTCCCTCCTTCCCTCAGGAAGTGACTGACAGATGAGACTTTGTCCAAGCAGGTTCTGTCTGAAATACCAGACTTGAGTTTCCCCCTCTGTGGGTATTAGCTAATCAGTCCTCCCTTCTTTCTGTAGGAAGGTGGTGCATGTCTCTCAGAACTTACCTGGTTTCCTCTGCACCAGGTGAACCAGGGAAAAGCTTTCTAAGCCTTATTCAGACCCATAGAGGCTGCGCTGTGTGTGACTTCAGAGACCTCAGGGAGTATAGGGGTGGGTGGGTGCTTGATGCTTCAGACTCATGTCATTGAAGGACATAACATAGTCTGGATTCACAGAGATTCACAACACAGAGCCATTGTCACTTACTAACAGCTCAGGACACCCAGAGCTAACAAGAAATTGCAGTCTCAGCCGGGCTTTAATCACAGCACACACACAGATCTCT
This sequence comes from Microtus pennsylvanicus, assembly GCF_037038515.1. Taxonomy (NCBI): domain Eukaryota; kingdom Metazoa; phylum Chordata; class Mammalia; order Rodentia; family Cricetidae; genus Microtus; species Microtus pennsylvanicus. The sequence continues at coordinate 113,798,160 of NC_134586.1, read as the reverse complement.
GTGAATTCAAAGATGGCCTGATTTACAGAGTGAGTTTTAGGACAGCCCACGATACAAAAAGAAACCCTTTCTTGAAAAACAAAGCAAAACAGCAAAAGAAAGAAAGACAAGGAAAAAGAAAAAAATGGCAGTCTCTTTCCACTCTCTCCTCCATTGGCTCTTAAAGAGCTCTCAAGCTGAACTGGAGACCATGGTGTCACTCAAAACTGGGAAGCCAGAAACCTTAGGGGGGTCACAGGAGTCGGACTGACTGCAGCACTTGATGCCTCAACCCTGCTAATGGCTGTGATATAAGGCATGGTAAAATACGGGCTTTGGCAGAGCACTACTCCCCTTTCTCTATTATTATTGCTACACAACGAAAAGGACCGGGGGGGGGGGGGGTGATGATGTGCAGTCAGTGCTGGTATTGAAATCTCACTGACTCCTTCCGCACTCCTTGTCAATTCCCGACTTTGTCAAATCAACTATCGTGAATCTTTGATGTGGGTTGGCCCTTTAGGAACTCAGAGAAACAAGACAGACAGACCTGTTTCATCCCAGAAACCTCCCAGTTCCTGAGCCCTAGCCCTGGAAGTCTCAAAGCCATCACATCCAGAAATCTCTCTAGTCCCTGCTAGTGGTGAACTCACTTCGTCTTCCCCAGGACCACTAATTATTTCTCCATGTTTTCCTGTGAGATCTGAGGCCAGCTTTCTTCTTCCTCCCTCTGGCCTCTCCACGAACGATCTCCATTCTCTAGACAACATGTCTAGAACCGAGTCTTATAGGCACCGAGAGAGTGTGTCTTGAGGGCAGTTGGCGTTTCTAGGACACGAGTGACATCACAAAATTCCGAGAGCTCTCTGGGATACCGTGGAATTTCCAGAGAAGGGACTGCTGATGTCGTGAGGCACGGCCTTTACCTCCTTGCTGATATTTCTCCCCGAACTGACCGACCGACCGACCGACCGACCAACCGGAACCTGAGGTTTCCTTTCCAGGAGTCTCTCTTCCGACACAGAGGGAGCCATTCAGGATTTCCTCCTTCCAAAACCAGAAATTTCTCTCTGCTTCATTAATATCTTCTCACTACTTCCTGAACCCATGGGGAGTTAGTTAGTTGAACACTCACTTTTTTCATGAATGACCCTTCCTCCCTCTCCTGAACATCTCATATTACTGATTCATACTCAGTAAAACAGTAATATGAGAAATTAGGCCAGGAGGACATGGAAGATGAGGGTTGAGTCTTCTGAAGTGAACAAGCACTTAGGGAAGGCTAAACTTAAGGGAATTTGACTCTGAGTGGCAAGACATGAATAGCTGCTGCCAAGGCACAGATACAGGCACCAACTGGGCCCTCGGCATCCTCCTGCATCATCAGAGCTGTGTGGGAAACTCAGCCCAAAGGAGGGGCCGTGTTCAAAGGGAGAGGGCATTTTCGAGGACAGCACTGTTTTCTTTTTCTTCTTTCTTTCTTTCTTTCTTTCTTTCTTTCTTTCTTTCTTTTTTTTTTCGAGACAGGGTTGTTCTGTAGTTTTTTTTTTTTTTGGAGCCTGTCCTGGAACTAGCTCTTGTAGACCAGGCTGGTCTTGAACTCACATGCTTTCTTTTTTTTCTATTGGATATTTTTGACTTCTTTATCAAAGATCAGGTGTTCGAAGATGTGTGGATCGATATCCGGGTCTTCTATTCGGTTCCATTGGTCCTCCTGTCTGTTCTTATGCCAGGACCAGGCTGTTTTCAGAACTGTAGCTTACAGAGTGTTCTTGCAGGTGGGGCACAGAAGAGGTTAATTACGGTACCTTAGTTCTTCTGCTTTTCTAGCAGACCGGAGCCCAGCTGACAGGAATCCAGTAGAGATGGTGTCAAGGTTCACACTGACACTAACAGCTGTAACTTGAGCAGGATTTGTGATCCACATGAAATTTGCAATGAATTGCAGCAAATCTGTGACACTCTAACTTGCTCAGGCTCAGTATCTGAACATACAGATGTTTGCAATGATCACTGGCTTCAGGATTTTTTTTTTTGTTGTTGTTGTTGTTGTTTTGTTTTTCCACGAGACAGGGTTTCCCTGTAGCTGAAGTTTAACGGCCTGGTGTTTTTGTGACTTACTGCTTCAAAGAACTTCTCCATTTCTTTATCCCTAAGGGAAAAGAAATATAATCACTAAATACATTTAAGTGTCTTTCAACCATTTTAGATCCCTCTGTTGAGAGTTCTCTGTTTAGGTCTGTACTCCATTTTTTAAAATTGGATTATTTGTTCTTTGGATGACCAATTTCTCGACTTCTTTGTGTATTTTGGAGATTAGTGAAGATCTTTTCCCATTCTGTAAGGCCGTCGTTTTGTCTTGTTGGCCATGTTCTTTGCTTTACAGAAGCTTTTCAGTTTCAGGAGGTCTCACTTATTAATTGTTTCTCTCAGTGTCTGTTTTTTTTTCTTTTTTTTTCTTTTTTCTTTCTTTTTTTCTTTTTTTCTTTTTTTTCTTCTTCTTCTTTTCTTTTTTTTCTTTTTTTCTCTCTTTAGTTTTTTTCTTTGTTCTTTTTTTTGTTTTGTTTTTCTTTTTTTTCTTTTTTCTTTTTTTTCTTTTTCTCTCAGTGTCTGTGCTACTGGGGTTCTATTTAGCAAGCGTTCTCCTGTGCCAATGTGTTCAAGTGCATTTGATATTTTTATTTTTATATTCTTTTATTGTGGATGAAGTCAATTATTTGAACTCTCAAATATTTTTATTGTTATTATCTCTCTATTTGTTTGCTTATTTGTGGTTGTTCAACATAAGGTTTCGTTGTGTACCCTTGTATGCCCTGGGACTCACTTTGTAGACAAGAATGGCCTCAGACTCACAGAGAGTCATCTGCCTCTGCCTCCTAGTGCTGAGATTAAAGGCATGCACTAAACACCTTTTCTATATATTTATTTTCCTAATAATTTATTTATTTTCATTTTATTGTCATTGGTGTTTTGCCTGCATGTATGTCTATCTGAGGGTGTCCGATCTTGGAGTTACCGACAGCTGTTGACTGCCATGTGGGTGGTAAGGAATTGAACCTGGGTCCTCTGGAAGAGCAGTCAGAACTCTTAACCACAGAGCCATCTCTCTCCAGCCCTCACCTTTTTTTTTTTTGAAAACGGGGTTTCTCTGTGTCACTTTGCCTGGCCTTGAATCTCAATCTGCAGAACAAGGGAGCCTTAAACTCACATTGATCTGCCTGCCTTGGTCTCCCTGATCTTGGAGGTGTTTTTATCATCTCTCTCTCTCTCTCTCTCTCTCTCTCTCTCTCTCTCTCTCTCTCTGTGTGTGTGTGTGTCTGGCTATCTAGCTATCTATCCATTCATTTATTAGTTTATGTATTTATTTATTTTTTGGTTGTTCTTGTTGTTTTCTGAGACAGGATTTCTCTCTAGCTTTGGAGTCTGTCCTGGATCCAGACCTGGTCACAGCTGTACCAGAAAATAAAATAAAACAAACAAACAAAAACAAAAACAAAGCAAAGGAAAAGCCAGGCAGGACTGTCTGGTTGACCTTCCCTTTTCCCCTCCCCCATGGGCTCCTCAGAGGCGGTGCGGCCTCCTGCAGGGAATCCACAGAGCCTCTGCCCAAGGCTCTCCAGGGAACCCACTCTCTCCCTTTCCCCCAGCCCCAGGGCTGCCGGCCACATCTATCTCTCAGGCGTACATCTATCTCTCAGGCGTAGGTGGCGGGCACTCTGGCTATCCAGGACGTGACAGACACAGATACACAGAAGCAGGGAGGAACGGTGCCCACTCTCTCACTAGATGCAGGCATGCAGGAGGAACAATGAAAGAATGAGAACTGGAGAGATGGAATTTCTGGAATGTCCAGAAACCACATGGTGGGGATCTAGTGACCTCTTTTGGTGACAGGGAGTACAGCACAGATTGGGTTCTTGTGCTCCTGAGATGTAACCCCCACAAGGCAGCAGCTCATAAGTGATTGTAAATCCAGTTTCACACAACTGCACATAAAATAAAGTTAAATAAATCATAAAAAAATTCTTTAAAAATTTGAAATTAAAATAAGTTCTACACAACCGGAAAGACTGTCTCAAATAAAAGTAAAATAAAATGTTCTAAAATAGGACAACTTCCCTGCCCCCCCACCCCCACAGGGACACACTTGGTGCAGACCAAGAGATACAAACAAAATTTGAAATTAAACTAAATGTACAAGAAACTGAGCCTGGTTATTGTGGTGCACATCTTTTATTCTATCATCAAAGAGACAGAGGCAGGTGGACCTCTGTGAATTCCCAGGCTTTATAGAGAGGCCCCCAACCCAAATAAAAAAAAAAACATATATAAAAGTTTGACCAAACACCACCCCCCCCCCAAAAAAAAGGAAGGAAGGAAGGAAAGAAGAAGGAGACATTATAAACTGTCTCCTTGGTCCTAGAAACTGGATCATGGGAATTTAGGACCTATGAGACAGTGCACGAGTCTTTTGATCTCACTTGGTAGATGAGTCTGGATTTTAACTCACAGATGTCCTTCTGCCTGTGTCTCCCACATGCTGGGTTAAAGGGTTCCCTAATTCTTGAATGGCATACTGAAAGTAGTTATTTCTACTTGGTTTGCGTTTGATTTTTTTTTAAACAATCCATGCCTAATTATTTATTTATTTTTGGTTTTTCATGACAGGGTTTCTCTGTAGCTTTGGAACTAACCCTTGTAGACCAGGCTGGCCTCAAATTCACAAAGATCCACCTGCCTTTGCCTCCCAAGTGCTGGGATTAAAGGAATGTGCCACCACTACCCGCCTTTGTTTCTTTTATTTATTTTTGTTAAGCTCTACGTTTTTCTTTCCTCTCTTTCCATGCCTCCCCTTCAACCCTCTCCCAAGGTTCTGGCTATGACAAACAATGCTGCTATGAGCATAGTTGAGCCCATGTCCTCGTGGCACAATTGAGCATCCTTTACATATATACCTAAACGTGGTATTGCTGGGTCTTGAGGAAGGTTGTTTCCTAATTTTCTGAGAAATCGCCACACTGACATCCAAAGGGGGCGGTACCAGCTTGCATTCCCACCAGCGATGCAGGAGTGTTCCCTTTTCCCCACATCCTCTCCAGCATAAGTTGTCATCAGTGTTTTAGATCTTGGCCATTCTTACAGGTATAAAGTGGAATCTCAGAGCTGTTTTGATTTACATATCTCTGATGACTAAGGGTGTTGAACATCTCCTTAAGTGTCTTTCAGCCATTTTAGATTTCTCGGTTGAGAGTTCTCTGTTTAGGTCTGTACCTCCATGTTGTGAACTGGATTATTTGTTCTTGAAATGACCAATGTCTTGAGTTCTTTGTATATTTTGGAGATCAGACCTCTGTCTGATGTGGGGTTAGTGAAGATCTTTGCCCATTCTGTAAGGCCGTCGTTTTGTCTTGTTGGCCATGTCCTTTGCTTTACAGAAGAAGCCTTTCAGTTTCACGAGGTCCCATTGATTAATTTTGTTTCTCTCAGAGTCTGTGCTACTGGAGTTAGATTTAGGAAGTGGTCTCCTGTGCCGATGCGTTCAAATGCTTTTTTTTAAAAAATAAATATTTATTTATTATGTATACAATATTCTTTCTGTGTGTATGTCTGAAGGCCAGAAGAGAGCACCAGACCCTATTACAGATGGTTGTGAGCCACCATGTGGTTGCTGGGAATTGAACTCAGGACCTTTGGAAGAGCAGGCAATGCTCTTAACCGCTGAGCCATCTCTCCAGCCCCCGTTCAAATGCTTTTGATATTTTTATTTTTATATTTTTTTTATTGTGGATGAGGTCAATTATTTGAACTCTCAAATATTTTTATTGTTATTATCTGTTTCGTTTATTTGTGGGTTTGCAACACGGGGTTTCCTTGTGTATCCTTGTATGCCCTGGGACTCACTTTGTAAACAGACTGGCCTCAGACTCACAGAGATCCGCCTGCCTCTGCCTTCTAGTGATGGCATTAAAGGCGTACACTAAACACATTTTTTTTGAAAACAGGGTTTTTCTGTGTCACTTTGCCTGTCCTGAATCTCAATCTGCAGAACAAAGTAGCCTTAAACTCACAGTGATCTGCCTGCTTTGGTCTCCCTGATCTTGGAGGTGTTTTATCATCTATCTATCTATCTATCTATCTATCTATCTATCTATCTATCTATCTATCTATCTATCATCTATCTATCTATCCATTCATTTCATTTATTAGTTTATTTATTTATTTTTTTGTTTTCTGAGACAGGGTTTCTCTCTAGCTTTCCTTCTTGCTTGCTTGCTTGATTTTTTTGCTTTCTTGCTCTCTTGCTTTTTCCCCCTTCTTTTATTAGTTAGTTCTTGAGGCATGGTTTCTCTGTGTAACAGCCCTAGCTGTTCTCTCTCTCTCTCTCTCTCTCTCTCTCTCTCTCTCTCTCTCTCTCTCAAATATGTTTGGTTTTGTGTTTTGCTTTATGAGACAGGGTTTCTCTGCTGCTTTGGAGACTGTTGTTAAAACTAGCTCCTTTCTTGTAGACCAGGCTGTCCTAAAACTCCCAATGATCCTGTTTCTGCTAAATATGGAGCCAGTGCTCTTGAATGCCTTTGTCTGGTGAGGTCAAAAGCCACCCCCCCACACACAACCCCCCCCCCAACACACACACAAACCAAACACAGGCACAGGCACACCCAGAGACACATAAATAAACTTTTAAATTAAGAAGAGCCTGGAGAGCTAGTTTCGCGGCTCTTCCAGAGAAATTGGGTTCAATTCCCAGCACCTGCATGGCAGCTCATAGTGATTGTAAATTCAGTTTCTGGGTGATCTGACATCTTCAGACCATTGCACATAAAATAAAGTTAAGAAAATCATAAAAAAATTCCTTAAGAAATTGAAATTTAACTAAGTCCCACACAATTGGAAACACTCTCAAATAAAAGTAAAATAAATGGAAAAGAATACAGTGCTAAGTGCAGTTATGAAAATGTTTTGAAATGTGATACCTTCCCTGTCTCCCCCACATACACAAGCCACACTGAGAGATTTAAATAAAATCTGGGTAATCATTTATGTATCTGGCCTATGTCAGAGGGGCAGGGGAAGCTGAAGCCTTGTCCTTTGGGCTCCAGGTTCTCAGTACTGCGTCAAAACTCGAGTGTATAGTGAGCCCCATGTCTGTCCTGCCGGCAGCACTCAGGAACTGGGAATACAAGGATCAGGAGATCATCTTCACAACCAGCAAGTGCAAACCATCCTGGTGGGAAGAGACCCTCTAAAAGAAATCAATAAAATGACATTTTTATTTTTTTCTGTCGAAGTGAAAATGTTCCAAATAATTCACTGCATCAGTATTCCTGGAAATGATATCAAAATCAGAATTTTTCTTTTTTTTTTAACATTTTATTTTATTCTTATTATTTTTCATTTTTATTTTTTTGGTTTTTCGAGACAGGGTTTCTCTGTGGTTTTGGAGCCCTGTCCTGGAACTAGCTCTGGTAGACCAGGCTGTCTCGAAATCACAGAGATCCGCCTGCCTCTGCCTCCCAAGTGCTGGGATTAAAGGCGTGCGCCACCACTGCCTGGCGTAAATCAGAATTTTTCATATTATTCCATGGCTGTTGTAATTTTCTCTGTGGCAGACAGAGGCAGGCAGATCTCTGTGAGTTTGAGGCCAGCCTGGTCATGTACAGTTCCAGGACAGGTGCCAAAGCTAAGAGAATCCTTGTCTCAGAAAATTTTTTTCTCTGCGTCTCACGTGTCGTGTGTCTTTCTCTAAGCAGGCCCAGGAATCCTAAGAGCCTGTAGGTGATCTAGGAAATCTCCTGTAGCAGGGGCCCTGGCCTCCACTCCTGGCCCCTGAGGGCACCTGGTAAAAGTGAGAAGGCAGATTTCAGAGACTAGTAAAGTTCAAGGTCACCAGCCCTTCCAACAGCTAGAACCTTTAAAGGGTGAGGCTACAACTTAATTGGCCTGCTTAGATATGGATATTTTTGTTGTGGTTCTTGTTTTACAGGGCAGGAACAGACATCCAAGTGGGAATTTTCCACAGCTGTTTTAATTTTCTCAGACTCGGTATTTAGTATGAGAAGTGGTGTGTGGGGTTGTACAAACACAACTACTGAAAAGAACCCTAAGAAAGCAGGCCTCCCTCCCTCCCTCCCCTCCTTCCCTCCCTCCCTCCCTCCCTCCCTCCCTCCCTCCCTCCCTCCCTCCCTCCCTCAGTTCCTCCCTCTCACCAAGCATAATTGTGGCAGCCCCTTGGCCCACATAGTCCTTTCACTGATCAGTCAGACACACTCTTTTTTTATTTTTGAATTTTGGGTGAAGTCAATTAATTGAGCTCTTAGATGATGATGATGATGATGATTATTATTAGTTTATTTGTGTTTTTTTTTTACATAGAGGTTCCCTGTGTCCCTGAACTCACTTTGTAGACAAGGCTGGCCTCAGACTCACAGAGATCTAGCTGCCCCCTGCCTCTACCTCTGCTTCCTAGTGCCGGAATTAAAGGCCTGTACTAAACACACTTTCCCCCCCTAAGTCAGGGTTTCTCTGTGTCTGTCGCTTTGCCTGTCCTAAAACTCACACTGCAGAACGAGGTGGCCTCAAACTCACAGCGATTTGCCTGTTTCTGCCTCTCCTGATTTCTGAGGCTGAGAACTGAGAATAAAGAAATGTGCTGCCCAAAATATACTGCCGCTGCTGCAATTAAAAAAATAAATTAAAATAAAATAACCTGAGATAAACAAAGAAAAAAAGGAAAACACCTGTTTTTTCCTTCCTTCCTTCCTTCCTTCCTTCCTTCCTTCCTTCCTTCCTTCCTTCCTTTCTTTTTCCTTACTTGTTTTTTTTCTGTTTTCTTCTTTTATTATTATTATTATTATTATTATTATTATTATTATTATTATTTTTGGTGAAGGGTTTCTCTGTATAATACCTTTAACTCACTATATAACCAGGCTGTCATCTTGGTAACATTATGGTTTTGTATTTCTTATTTCTTGTCTGTAAATCAACAAATCAACATTTCTTCTCTCTCTCTCTCTCACACTCATTTAATTTATGTTTTATTTTATTTTTGGTTTGTGTTCTTGTTTTGATTTTCAAGGAAGGGTTTCTCTGTTGCTTTGGAGCCTGTCTTTGGAACTAGCTCTTGTCAACCAGGCTGGCTGGCCTCAAACTCCCAGAGATCCACCTGCCTCTCTGCCAGATATGAACCAGTCATCTTGGTTAGTTCAAAAGCCACCCCATAAACACACACAACACACACAACACACACACACACACACACACACACACACACAGAGGCACATCCAGAGAAACATATTTTTTTTTTTTTTGGTTTTTCGAGACAGGGTTTCTCTGTGGCTTTGGAGCCTGTCCTGGAACTAGCTCTGTAGACCAGGCTGGTCTCGAACTCACAGAGATCCGCCTGCCTCTGCTTCCCGAGTGCTGGGATTAAAGGCTTGCGGCCACCACTGCCCTGCGATGCCCCTACTATAAAAATGGGTTTCAGAAACCGGCCTTTTGCCACAGTGTCAGAAGCCCAAACTCTGCCTGTGGTCTCAGCTAGCTGATAAGCTTCTGTGACTCGCGGTGTGTTTGTATTTTTAAGTTTGTTTTTGGGTTTATTAGACTGGTGGTGTTCTCATCTTTGCATGACCCCCCCCCCCTCGACCCAACATTTAAGTGTCTTTCAACCATTTTAGATCCCTCTGTTGAGAGTTCTCTGTTTAGGTCTGTACTCCATATTTTAAAATTGGATTATTTGTTTCTTTGGATGACCAATTTCTCGAGTTCTTTGTGTATTTTGGAGATTAGTGAAGATCTTTTCCCATTCTGTAAGGCCGTCGTTTTGTCTTCTTGGCATGTTCTTTGCTTTACAGAAGCTTTTCAGTTTCAGGAGGTCTCACTTATTAATTGTTTCTCTCAGTGTCTGTTTTTTTTCTTTTTTTCTTTTTTTCTTTTTTTTCTTCTTCTTCTTTTCTTTTTTTTTCTTTTTTTTCTCTCTTTAGTTTTTTTCTTTGTTCTTTTTTTTTGTTTTGTTTTTCTTTTTTTTTCTTTTTTCTTTTTTTTCTTTTTCTCTCAGTGTCTGTGCTACTGGGTTTCTATTTAGCAAGTGTTCTCCTGTGCCAATGTGTTCAAGTGCATTTGATATTTTTATTTTTATATTCTTTTATTGTGGATGAAGTCAATTATTTGAACTCTCAAATATTTTTATTGTTATTATCTCTCTATTTGTTTGCTTATTTGTGGTTGTTCACCAACTTGACTATCTAGAGGAAGTAAAAGTCGTAACAAGGTTTCCGTAGGTGAACCTGCGGAAGGATCATTAACGTGAGAGAGCAGCGGCGGCGGCTCTGCCCGCCCGCTCGCCTGCCTCGCCCGAGTTCTCGCCGGGAGGCGCGCTCCACCGGGTCGCACGTGTGTTGTGCGCACGGAAGTGTGCGTGCGCACGGTAGCGCGCGTGGCGGTCGTGAGAGAGAGGTCGAGAGAGGGGGAGGGGGGACGGGCGCCGGCTCGCCTGCCCTCCTCGCCCCGTCCGAGGACCCGTGTCTGGCTCTGCCTCTGGCGGCTCACCGGCGGACGGCGGCTCTCTTCCCGCTCATCGCTCTCCTCCGTCCACTCCCGCTGCTTGCCTCACCGCACACCGCAGCGGCCCGCGGGTGTGTCCCCTCTTTCCCGGGCGCGCGCCTTTCCCTCTCCATCCCTCTTCGCGGGGGAGGATGGGCGAGGGTCTGGCGGCGCCCCGGGCCCCCTCTCGCCGCCGACCGCCGCTCGCGCGCCGTGGCACCGCGGCGCGCCTGTCGGGGAGGCGGCGGAGGTTGGGCGCACTTTTTTTTCCCCCTCTCCACCTCCTTCTCAAAGGACCGGGGTAGACCAGTAGTCCCTCCCACCGGGCGGGAGGCCATTTTTTTCCCCCGGGGATGCGGCGGGTCGACCAGATGTCCCGCTGGACTCTTTTTTTTTTTTTTTTTTTTAATGTATAATATATATTATATCTTCCTAGACCTGACGGGTCGACCAGTTGTCTCTGTGCACTTCCTTTTTTTTTGACGGACTGGAAGCGGGTCGACAGTTGTCTGATTAAATATTTGGCCTTAAAATGCTAAGTACCGGGGTCGACCAGTTGGCCTTGTGAACTTGGGTCGACCAGTTGTCTTTTTCCATGTCTTGATTGACTGATGTCATTCTTCAATGTGTTGGTGGTTAGTTTATCTCTTTTGTTCTCTATGCCAACACGCCCCACTCACCAAACACTTTTTTTTTAATTTATTATTTATTTACTTATTTTTATTTTACTTTTTTATTATTTATTTATTTATTTATACATACATACATACATCCTGTCTATCTGTCCAGATGGGGCAGGGGTAGAAGGGGCTAGCTATGAGAGGAAGGTGCTCGGTGGGCATCCAGTTGTAAATAAGGCTGGGAATAAATAGCTGAATATTAATTCATTTGAGTAATATTAAAACTGTTCAAGTAGAAAACAATTGCTTTCTTTTTCTGTTTGCCCAGAGATCTGACTGACTGCAACTTGGAAAGAAGACGGCCCTGCTGGACAGAGACCTCCCTCCTGCTTTGGGTGGGTCGACCAGTTTACATGTTTATTTCCACGTTTTGTCTTTTATGGATTGAATGGATGTGTCTCTCTCTTTTTTTTTTTTTTTTTTTGGTTTTTCGAGACAGGGTTTCTCTGTGGCTTTGGAGCCTGTCCTGGAACTAGCACTGTAGACCAGGCTGGTCTCGAACTCACAGAGATCCGCCTACCTCTGCCTCCCGAGTACTGGGATTAAAGGCGTGCACCACCATCACCCGGCTCTCATTTTTTTTTTCACGATTGCTTGCTTGCTTGCTTGCTTACTTACTTACTTACTTACTATCTGTTCAGCCCATCTCATTTACTTACTTCTTTAAAAAAAATGACCCACCTAGTTATTTACTTACTTACTTACTTACTTACTTGTTCATTCATTCCTTCACTTCCTTATCTTCTTTCATATATCTGTTTATTTATCTGCTGATTTAGCGTGACTCATTTACTTATTGAATGTTTCAATTATTATTTAGTTTTATTCATTTATTCATTCTTTATGTCTATTTTTATGTATGTATTTACTTACTTTCTTAATTTTTTTTTTACTTTTTAAAATTTACTTAATTTTTTTCTTTCTTTGGGAATGTAGATTCTTTCTTCCTTTCTTCCTTTCTTTCCTTCTTTCTGTCTCCTGACTGTCACTGGCTAAGAAAATGGTGGCCTCCATGTCACTGGTCAGCATAGCAGCTCCTAAAATGGAATTTGATGAAGGGATACATAGATAGATAGATAGATAGATAGATAGATAGATAGATAGATAGATAGATAGATGGGATGCGCACACGCTCACACACACACACACACACACACACATATGCACGCACGTGCATGACGTACAGATGGGGGGCGATTCCAATGTTTTCAGAGGAAGGTGCTCGCTGGTAATAATAAATGTGCTGGTAAATAAGGCTGGAAATAGCTGAATATTAAATCATTAAAACTCTTCAAATAAATAAAAAGCAATTCCATTTCTCTCTCTCTCTCTTTCTCACCATATACCAGCACATCTGAACTGACTGCAACATACAAAAGAAGAAGAAACACGGAAAGAAGACATCCCTGCTGGACAGGATCTGAGATGAGAATAAATTCATCGAATGGCTGCCAACAGCATTTCATTGAGAAGAGATTCCACATTTTATGCTGTACAGTTACTTAGTTAGATAGATAGATAAAGAGAGGCCTGTGAACTGGGGTGGGCTGTGGCTTCTCAGGTCACCTCAGGTCAGGGAGGGGCTGAGGAGTGTCCCATTGGCCTTGACAATAGGCAGGAGTCAGAGGTTAATGTCAGGGCAGGGCCTGAGAGTTCCTCAAAGGGAATGAATGGAGACCCTTGCTTACCTAAGAAATGCCTGACCTTGGAAAAGGACTTGTGGAAAGCGGGCCCTTGAAACTGTGGTTTCACGTCTTACTAGAAAGCTCCCTCTTGGAAGGGAAAGTCATCGTGATATCTTACTCTTTTCCCAAGGATACCCTACCTACCCTTCTGATCATTCTTACTGAATTAAGTCTTCCACTGCAAATAAATAAATAATAAATGAAGTGGGTGAGTGAGTGAGTGAGTGAGTAAGTAAGTAAGTAAGTAAGTAAACAAGCAAATACGTGGATGGACAAATAAATACAAAGTTTGCTGTTGTTGACTGACTTTTGATTTCATAATGAATCTCTCTCTCTCTCTCTCTCACACACACACACACACACACACACTAAATATACAATAAAAGGAAGCATAACACCTTTACTCAGGGGGCAGAGTGAACTCTGAAAGTTTTCCAGGCGGGGGGGGCGGGGGAGAGACAGAATATAAGAACAAAATGAGAAACAAGGAAAAATAGTGTTGGCTGGCTGGCCGGCTTTCAGTTCCCTGACGGAAATGAGCACATTGTGGAGGAAACACAAAGTTGTTACACTATGTGGGTGTGATGAGGAGAGATTGTGAGTGAGTGTCCTGTCAGAACAAAGTTAGTCCCATAGTTGATGAAATTCATTATCCCAAAACTTCAGCAGAATATATCCCAAGTTTGCAAATGTGTGATCAGCTTGTGACAGGTTGGGCTGGAGATGCTGAGAACTGGGGAGCCCTCAATGCAAGAGCAGACACTCATTCCCATGAAGAGGGAGAGAGGGAGGGAGGGAGGGAGGGAGGGATCATTCATTCCTATACTCAAGTTTAAAGAAAGATGAGTGGCTATCTATGGAGAGACCACTCACAGATATGAAAAATCATTTCCTAAAAATCAAATTTCTCAGTCAGTATGCAACTGCTATGGTGCTTCTCCTAGATAGAGCAAAACACACAAACAAACTGATTCCTTGATCTAGAGCCACAGTGCACATGCTGTGGAAAAGGGGACATGGCCAACTTGAATCACAATATTCATCAGAGCATGAAAAGAGCGTAAAAAGGACACAGAGGAGAGATAATTGTGGTCCTTCCTTCCTCCCTCCCTCCCTCCCTCCCTCCCTCCCTCCCTCCCTCCCTCCTTCCCTCAGGAAGTGACTGACAGATGAGACTTTGTCCAAGCAGGTTCTGTCTGAAATACCAGACTTGAGTTTCCCCCTCTGTGGGTATTAGCTAATCAGTCCTCCCTTCTTTCTGTAGGAAGGTGGTGCATGTCTCTCAGAACTTACCTGGTTTCCTCTGCACCAGGTGAACCAGGGAAAAGCTTTCTAAGCCTTATTCAGACCCATAGAGGCTGCGCTGTGTGTGACTTCAGAGACCTCAGGGAGTATAGGGGTGGGTGGGTGCTTGATGCTTCAGACTCATGTCATTGAAGGACATAACATAGTCTGGATTCACAGAGATTCACAACACAGAGCCATTGTCACTTACTAACAGCTCAGGACACCCAGAGCTAACAAGAAATTGCAGTCTCAGCCGGGCTTTAATCACAGCACACACACAGATCTCTGTGAATTCAAAGATGGCCTGATTTACAGAGTGAGTTTTAGGACAGCCCACGATACAAAAAGAAACCCTTTCTTGAAAAACAAAGCAAAACAGCAAAAGAAAGAAAGACAAGGAAAAAGAAAAAAATGGCAGTCTCTTTCCACTCTCTCCTCCATTGGCTCTTAAAGAGCTCTCAAGCTGAACTGGAGACCATGGTGTCACTCAAAACTGGGAAGCCAGAAACCTTAGGGGGGTCACAGGAGTCGGACTGACTGCAGCACTTGATGCCTCAACCCTGCTAATGGCTGTGATATAAGGCATGGTAAAATACGGGCTTTGGCAGAGCACTACTCCCCTTTCTCTATTATTATTGCTACACAACGAAAAGGACCGGGGGGGGGGGGTGATGATGTGCAGTCAGTGCTGGTATTGAAATCTCACTGACTCCTTCCGCACTCCTTGTCAATTCCCGACTTTGTCAAATCAACTATCGTGAATCTTTGATGTGGGTTGGCCCTTTAGGAACTCAGAGAAACAAGACAGACAGACCTGTTTCATCCCAGAAACCTCCCAGTTCCTGAGCCCTAGCCCTGGAAGTCTCAAAGCCATCACATCCAGAAATCTCTCTAGTCCCTGCTAGTGGTGAACTCACTTCGTCTTCCCCAGGACCACTAATTATTTCTCCATGTTTTCCTGTGAGATCTGAGGCCAGCTTTCTTCTTCCTCCCTCTGGCCTCTCCACGAACGATCTCCATTCTCTAGACAACATGTCTAGAACCGAGTCTTATAGGCACCGAGAGAGTGTGTCTTGAGGGCACTTGGCGTTTCTAGGACACGAGTGACATCACAAAATTCCGAGAGCTCTCTGGGATACCGTGGAATTTCCAGAGAAGGGACTGCTGATGTCGTGAGGCACGGCCTTTACCTCCTTGCTGATATTTCTCCCCGAACTGACCGACCGACCGACCGACCGACCAACCGGAACCTGAGGTTTCCTTTCCAGGAGTCTCTCCTCCGACACAGAGGGAGCCATTCAGGATTTCCTCCTTCCAAAACCAGAAATTTCTCTCTGCTTCATTAATATCTTCTCACTACTTCCTGAACCCATGGGGAGTTAGTTAGTTGAACACTCACTTTTTTCATGAATGACCCTTCCTCCCTCTCCTGAACATCTCATATTACTGATTCATACTCAGTAAAACAGTAATATGAGAAATTAGGCCAGGAGGACATGGAAGATGAGGGTTGAGTCTTCTGAAGTGAACAAGCACTTAGGGAAGGCTAAACTTAAGGGAATTTGACTCTGAGTGGCAAGACATGAATAGCTGCTGCCAAGGCACAGATACAGGCACCAACTGGGCCCTCGGCATCCTCCTGCATCATCAGAGCTGTGTGGGAAACTCAGCCCAAAGGAGGGGCCGTGTTCAAAGGGAGAGGGCATTTTCGAGGACAGCACTGTTTTCTTTTTCTTCTTTCTTTCTCTTTCTTTCTTTCTTTCTTTCTTTCTTTCTTTCTTTCTTTCTTTTTTTTTTTCGAGACAGGGTTGTTCTGTAGTTTTTTTTTTTTTGGAGCCTGTCCTGGAACTAGCTCTTGTAGACCAGGCTGGTCTTGAACTCACATGCTTTCTTTTTTTTCTATTGGATATTTTTGACTTCTTTATCAAAGATCAGGTGTTCGAAGATGTGTGGATCGATATCCGGGTCTTCTATTCGGTTCCATTGGTCCTCCTGTCTGTTCTTATGCCAGGACCAGGCTGTTTTCAGAACTGTAGCTTACAGAGTGTTCTTGCAGGTGGGGCACAGAAGAGGTTAATTACGGTACCTTAGTTCTTCTGCTTTTCTAGCAGACCGGAGCCCAGCTGACAGGAATCCAGTAGAGATGGTGTCAAGGTTCACACTGACACTAACAGCTGTAACTTGAGCAGGATTTGTGATCCACATGAAATTTGCAATGAATTGCAGCAAATCTGTGACACTCTAACTTGCTCAGGCTCAGTATCTGAACATACAGATGTTTGCAATGATCACTGGCTTCAGGATTTTTTTTTTGTTGTTGTTGTTGTTGTTTTGTTTTTCCACGAGACAGGGTTTCCCTGTAGCTGAAGTTTAACGGCCTGGTGTTTTTGTGACTTACTGCTTCAAAGAACTTCTCCATTTCTTTATCCCTAAGGGAAAAGAAATATAATCACTAAATACATTTAAGTGTCTTTCAACCATTTTAGATCCCTCTGTTGAGAGTTCTCTGTTTAGGTCTGTACTCCATTTTTTAAAATTGGATTATTTGTTCTTTGGATGACCAATTTCTCGACTTCTTTGTGTATTTTGGAGATTAGTGAAGATCTTTTCCCATTCTGTAAGGCCGTCGTTTTGTCTTGTTGGCCATGTTCTTTGCTTTACAGAAGCTTTTCAGTTTCAGGAGGTCTCACTTATTAATTGTTTCTCTCAGTGTCTGTTTTTTTTTTCTTTTTTTTCTTTTTTCTTTCTTTTTTTTTCTTTTTTTCTTTTTTTCTTTTTTTTCTTCTTCTTCTTTTCTTTTTTTTCTTTTTTTCTCTCTTTAGTTTTTTTCTTTGTTCTTTTTTTTGTTTTGTTTTTCTTTTTTTTCTTTTTTCTTTTTTTTCTTTTTCTCTCAGTGTCTGTGCTACTGGGGTTCTATTTAGCAAGCGTTCTCCTGTGCCAATGTGTTCAAGTGCATTTGATATTTTTATTTTTATATTCTTTTATTGTGGATGAAGTCAATTATTTGAACTCTCAAATATTTTTATTGTTATTATCTCTCTATTTGTTTGCTTATTTGTGGTTGTTCAACATAAGGTTTCGTTGTGTACCCTTGTATGCCCTGGGACTCACTTTGTAGACAAGAATGGCCTCAGACTCACAGAGAGTCATCTGCCTCTGCCTCCTAGTGCTGAGATTAAAGGCATGCACTAAACACCTTTTCTATATATTTATTTTCCTAATAATTTATTTATTTTCATTTTATTGTCATTGGTGTTTTGCCTGCATGTATGTCTATCTGAGGGTGTCCGATCTTGGAGTTACCGACAGCTGTTGACTGCCATGTGGGTGGTAAGGAATTGAACCTGGGTCCTCTGGAAGAGCAGTCAGAACTCTTAACCACAGAGCCATCTCTCTCCAGCCCTCACCTTTTTTTTTTTTTTGAAAACGGGGTTTCTCTGTGTCACTTTGCCTGGCCTTGAATCTCAATCTGCAGAACAAGGGAGCCTTAAACTCACATTGATCTGCCTGCCTTGGTCTCCCTGATCTTGGAGGTGTTTTTATCATCTCTCTCTCTCTCTCTCTCTCTCTCTCTCTCTCTCTCTCTCTCTCTCTCTCTCTCTCTGTGTGTGTGTGTGTCTGGCTATCTAGCTATCTATCCATTCATTTATTAGTTTATGTATTTATTTATTTTTTGGTTGTTCTTGTTGTTTTCTGAGACAGGATTTCTCTCTAGCTTTGGAGTCTGTCCTGGATCCAGACCTGGTCACAGCTGTACCGGAAAATAAAATAAAACAAACAAACAAAAACAAAAACAAAGCAAAGCAAAGCAAAAGCCAGGCAGGACTGTCTGGTTGACCTTCCCTTTTCCCCTCCCCCATGGGCTCCTCAGAGGCGGTGCGGCCTCCTGCAGGGAATCCACAGAGCCTCTGCCCAAGGCTCTCCAGGGAACCCACTCTCTCCCTTTCCCCCAGCCCCAGGGCTGCCGGCCACATCTATCTCTCAGGCGTACATCTATCTCTCAGGCGTAGGTGGCGGGCACTCTGGCTATCCAGGACGTGACAGACACAGATACACAGAAGCAGGGAGGAACGGTGCCCACTCTCTCACTAGATGCAGGCATGCAGGAGGAACAATGAAAGAATGAGAACTGGAGAGATGGAATTTCTGGAATGTCCAGAAACCACATGGTGGGGATCTAGTGACCTCTTTTGGTGACAGGGAGTACAGCACAGATTGGGTTCTTGTGCTCCTGAGATGTAACCCCCACAAGGCAGCAGCTCATAAGTGATTGTAAATCCAGTTTCACACAACTGCACATAAAATAAAGTTAAATAAATCATAAAAAAATTCTTTAAAAATTTGAAATTAAAATAAGTTCTACACAACCGGAAAGACTGTCTCAAATAAAAGTAAAATAAAATGTTCTAAAATAGGACAACTTCCCTGCCCCCCCACCCCCACAGGGACACACTTGGTGCAGACCAAGAGATACAAACAAAATTTGAAATTAAACTAAATGTACAAGAAACTGAGCCTGGTTATTGTGGTGCACATCTTTTATTCTATCATCAAAGAGACAGAGGCAGGTGGACCTCTGTGAATTCCCAGGCTTTATAGAGAGGCCCCCAACCCAAATAAAAAAAAAACATATATAAAAGTTTGACCAAACACCACCCCCCCCCAAAAAAAAGGAAGGAAGGAAGGAAAGAAGAAGGAGACATTATAAACTGTCTCCTTGGTCCTAGAAACTGGATCATGGGAATTTAGGACCTATGAGACAGTGCACGAGTCTTTTGATCTCACTTGGTAGATGAGTCTGGATTTTAACTCACAGATGTCCTTCTGCCTGTGTCTCCCACATGCTGGGATAAAGGGTTCCCTAATTCTTGAATGGCATACTGAAAGTAGTTATTTCTACTTGGTTTGCGTTTGATTTTTTTTAAACAATCCATGCCTAATTATTTATTTATTTTTGGTTTTTCATGACAGGGTTTCTCTGTAGCTTTGGAACTAACCCTTGTAGACCAGGCTGGCCTCAAATTCACAAAGATCCACCTGCCTTTGCCTCCCAAGTGCTGGGATTAAAGGAATGTGCCACCACTACCCGCCTTTGTTTCTTTTATTTATTTTTGTTAAGCTCTACGTTTTTCTTTCCTCTCTTTCCATGCCTCCCCTTCAACCCTCTCCCAAGGTTCTGGCTATGACAAACAATGCTGCTATGAGCATAGTTGAGCCCATGTCCTCGTGGCACAATTGAGCATCCTTTACATATATACCTAAACGTGGTATTGCTGGGTCTTGAGGAAGGTTGTTTCCTAATTTTCTGAGAAATCGCCACACTGACATCCAAAGGGGGCGGTACCAGCTTGCATTCCCACCAGCGATGCAGGAGTGTTCCCTTTTCCCCACATCCTCTCCAGCATAAGTTGTCATCAGTGTTTTAGATCTTGGCCATTCTTACAGGTATAAAGTGGAATCTCAGAGCTGTTTTGATTTACATATCTCTGATGACTAAGGGTGTTGAACATCTCCTTAAGTGTCTTTCAGCCATTTTAGATTTCTCGGTTGAGAGTTCTCTGTTTAGGTCTGTACCTCCATGTTGTGAACTGGATTATTTGTTCTTGAAATGACCAATGTCTTGAGTTCTTTGTATATTTTGGAGATCAGACCTCTGTCTGATGTGGGGTTAGTGAAGATCTTTGCCCATTCTGTAAGGCCGTCGTTTTGTCTTGTTGGCCATGTCCTTTGCTTTACAGAAGAAGCCTTTCAGTTTCACGAGGTCCCATTGATTAATTTTGTTTCTCTCAGAGTCTGTGCTACTGGAGTTAGATTTAGGAAGTGGTCTCCTGTGCCGATGCGTTCAAATGCTTTTTTTTAAAAAATAAATATTTATTTATTATGTATACAATATTCTTTCTGTGTGTATGTCTGAAGGCCAGAAGAGAGCACCAGACCCTATTACAGATGGTTGTGAGCCACCATGTGGTTGCTGGGAATTGAACTCAGGACCTTTGGAAGAGCAGGCAATGCTCTTAACCGCTGAGCCATCTCTCCAGCCCCCGTTCAAATGCTTTTGATATTTTTATTTTTATATTTTTTTTATTGTGGATGAGGTCAATTATTTGAACTCTCAAATATTTTTATTGTTATTATCTGTTTGTTTATTTGTGGGTTTGCAACACGGGGTTTCCTTGTGTATCCTTGTATGCCCTGGGACTCACTTTGTAAACAAGACTGGCCTCAGACTCACAGAGATCTGCCTGCCTCTGCCTTCTAGTGATGGCATTAAAGGCGTACACTAAACACATTTTTTTTGAAAACAGGGTTTTTCTGTGTCACTTTGCCTGTCCTGAATCTCAATCTGCAGAACAAAGTAGCCTTAAACTCACAGTGATCTGCCTGCTTTGGTCTCCCTGATCTTGGAGGTGTTTTATCATCTATCTATCTATCTATCTATCTATCTATCTATCTATCTATCTATCTATCTATCTATCTATCTATCTATCCATTCATTTCATTTATTAGTTTATTTATTTATTTTTTTGTTTTCTGAGACAGGGTTTCTCTCTAGCTTTCCTTCTTGCTTGCTTGCTTGATTTTTTTGCTTTCTTGCTCTCTTGCTTTTTTCCCCCTTCTTTTATTAGTTAGTTCTTGAGGCATGGTTTCTCTGTGTAACAGCCCTAGCTGTTCTCTCTCTCTCTCTCTCTCTCTCTCTCTCTCTCTCTCTCTCTCTCAAATATGTTTGGTTTTGTGTTTTGCTTTATGAGACAGGGTTTCTCTGCTGCTTTGGAGACTGTTGTTAAAACTAGCTCCTTTCTTGTAGACCAGGCTGTCCTAAAACTCCCAATGATCCTGTTTCTGCTAAATATGGAGCCAGTGCTCTTGAATGCCTTTGTCTGGTGAGGTCAAAAGCCACCCCCCCACACACAACCCCCCCCCCCAACACACACACAAACCAAACACAGGCACAGGCACACCCAGAGACACATAAATAAACTTTTAAATTAAGAAGAGCCTGGAGAGCTAGTTTCGCGGCTCTTCCAGAGAAATTGGGTTCAATTCCCAGCACCTGCATGGCAGCTCATAGTGATTGTAAATTCAGTTTCTGGGTGATCTGACATCTTCAGACCATTGCACATAAAATAAAGTTAAGAAAATCATAAAAAAATTCCTTAAGAAATTGAAATTTAACTAAGTCCCACACAATTGGAAACACTCTCAAATAAAAGTAAAATAAATGGAAAAGAATACAGTGCTAAGTGCAGTTATGAAAATGTTTTGAAATGTGATACCTTCCCTGTCTCCCCCACATACACAAGCCACACTGAGAGATTTAAATAAAATCTGGGTAATCATTTATGTATCTGGCCTATGTCAGAGGGGCAGGGGAAGCTGAAGCCTTGTCCTTTGGGCTCCAGGTTCTCAGTACTGCGTCAAAAACTCGAGTGTATAGTGAGCCCATGTCTGTCCTGCCGGCAGCACTCAGGAACTGGGAATACAAGGATCAGGAGATCATCTTCAACAACCCAGCAAGTGCAAACCATCCTGGTGGGAAAGAGACCCTCTAAAAGAAATCAATAAAATGACATTTTTATTTTTTTCTGTCGGAAGTGAAAATGTTCCAAATAATTCACTGCATCAGTATTCCTGGAAATGATATCAAAATCAGAATTTTTCTTTTTTTTTTAACATTTTATTTTATTCTTATTATTTTCATTTTTATTTTTTTGGTTTTTCGAGACAGGGTTTCTCTGTGGTTTTGGAGCCTGTCCTGGAACTAGCTCTGGTAGACCAGGCTGGTCTCGAAATCACAGAGATCCGCCTGCCTCTGCCTCCCAAGTGCTGGGATTAAAGGCGTGCGCCACCACTGCCTGGCGTAAATCAGAATTTTTCATATTATTCCATGGCTGTTGTAATTTTCTCTGTGGCAGACAGAGGCAGGCAGATCTCTGTGAGTTTGAGGCCAGCCTGGTCATGTACAGTTCCAGGACAGGTGCCAAAGCTAAGAGAATCCTTGTCTCAGAAAATTTTTTTCTCTGCGTCTCACGTGTCGTGTGTCTTTCTCTAAGCAGGCCCAGGAATCCTAAGAGCCTGTAGGTGATCTAGGAAATCTCCTGTAGCAGGGGCCCTGGCCTCCACTCCTGGCCCCTGAGGGCACCTGGTAAAAGTGAGAAGGCAG
This sequence comes from Microtus pennsylvanicus, assembly GCF_037038515.1. Taxonomy (NCBI): domain Eukaryota; kingdom Metazoa; phylum Chordata; class Mammalia; order Rodentia; family Cricetidae; genus Microtus; species Microtus pennsylvanicus. Next base: position 113,775,823 of record NC_134586.1, on the reverse strand, counting down.
ATTTCAGAGACTAGTAAAGTTCAAGGTCACCAGCCCTTCCCAACAGCTAGAACCTTTAAAGGGTGAGGCTACAACTTAATTGGCCTGCTTAGATATGGATATTTTTGTTGTGGTTCTTGTTTTACAGGGCAGGAACAGACATCCAAGTGGGAATTTTCCACAGCTGTTTTAATTTTCTCAGACTCGGTATTTAGTATGAGAAGTGGTGTGTGGGGTTGTACAAACACAACTACTGAAAAAGAACCCTAAGAAAGCAGGCCTCCCTCCCTCCCTCCCTCCTTCCTTCCCTCCCTCCCTCCCTCCCTCCCTCCCTCCCTCCCTCCCTCAGTTCCTCCCTCTCACCAAGCCATAATTGTGGCAGCCCCTTGGCCCACATAGTCCTTTCACTGATCAGTCAGACACACTCTTTTTTTATTTTTGAATTTTGGGTGAAGTCAATTAATTGAGCTCTTAGATGATGATGATGATGATGATTATTATTAGTTTATTTGTGTTTTTTTTTTACATAGAGGTTCCCTGTGTCCCTGGAACTCACTTTGTAGACAAGGCTGGCCTCAGACTCACAGAGATCTAGCTGCCCCTGCCTCTACCTCTGCTTCCTAGTGCCAGAATTAAAGGCCTGTACTAAACACACTTTCCCCCCCTAAGTCAGGGTTTCTCTGTGTCTGTCGCTTTGCCTGTCCTAAAACTCACACTGCAGAACGAGGTGGCCTCAAACTCACAGCGATTTGCCTGTTTCTGCCTCTCCTGATTTCTGAGGGCTGAGAACTGAGAATAAAGAAATGTGCTGCCCAAAATATACTGCCGCTGCTGCAATTAAAAAAATAAATTAAAATAAAATAACCTGAGATAAACAAAGAAAAAAAGGAAAACACCTGTTTTTTCCTTCCTTCCTTCCTTCCTTCCTTCCTTCCTTCCTTCCTTCCTTCCTTCCTTCCTTTCTTTTTCCTTACTTGTTTTTTTTCTGTTTTCTTCTTTTATTATTATTATTATTATTATTATTATTATTATTATTTTTGGTGAAGGGTTTCTCTGTATAATACCTTTAACTCACTATATAAACCAGGCTGTCATCTTGGTAACATTATGGTTTTGTATTTTCTTATTTCTTGTCTGTAAATCAACAAATCAACATTTCTTCTCTCTCTCTCTCTCACACTCATTTAATTTATGTTTTATTTTATTTTTGGTTTGTGTTCTTGTTTTGATTTTCAAGGAAGGGTTTCTCTGTTGCTTTGGAGCCTGTCTTTGGAACTAGCTCTTGTCAACCAGGCTGGCTGGCCTCAAACTCCCAGAGATCCACCTGCCTCTCTGCCAGATATGGAACCAGTCATCTTGGTTAGTTCAAAAGCCACCCCATAAACACACACACACACACACAACACACACACACACACACACACACACACAGAGGCACATCCAGAGAAACATATTTTTTTTTTTTTTGGTTTTTCGAGACAGGGTTTCTCTGTGGCTTTGGAGCCTGTCCTGGAACTAGCTCTGTAGACCAGGCTGGTCTCGAACTCACAGAGATCCGCCTGCCTCTGCTTCCCGAGTGCTGGGATTAAAGGCTTGCGCCACCACTGCCCTGCGATGCCCCTACTATAAAAATGGGTTTCAGAAACCGGCCTTTTGCCACAGTGTCAGAAGCCCAAACTCTGCCTGTGGTCTCAGCTAGCTGATAAGCTTCTGTGACTCGCGGTGTGTTTGTATTTTTAAGTTTGTTTTTGGTTTATTAGACTTGGTGGTGTTCTCATCTTTGCATGACCCCCCCCCCCTCGACCCAACATTTAAGTGTCTTTCAACCATTTTAGATCCCTCTGTTGAGAGTTCTCTGTTTAGGTCTGTACTCCATATTTTAAAATTGGATTATTTGTTCTTTGGATGACCAATTTCTCGAGTTCTTTGTGTATTTTGGAGATTAGTGAAGATCTTTTCCCATTCTGTAAGGCCGTCGTTTTGTCTTCTTGGCCATGTTCTTTGCTTTACAGAAGCTTTTCAGTTTCAGGAGGTCTCACTTATTAATTGTTTCTCTCAGTGTCTGTTTTTTTTTCTTTTTTTTTTCTTTTTTTTCTTTTTTTCTTATTTTCTTTTTTTTCTTCTTCTTCTTTTCTTTTTTTTTCTTTTTTTTCTCTCTTTAGTTTTTTTCTTTGTTCTTTTTTTTTGTTTTGTTTTTCTTTTTTTTTCTTTTTTCTTTTTTTTCTTTTTCTCTCAGTGTCTGTGCTACTGGGGTTCTATTTAGCAAGTGTTCTCCTGTGCCAATGTGTTCAAGTGCATTTGATATTTTTATTTTTATATTCTTTTATTGTGGATGAAGTCAATTATTTGAACTCTCAAATATTTTTATTGTTATTATCTCTCTATTTGTTTGCTTATTTGTGGTTGTTCACCAACTTGACTATCTAGAGGAAGTAAAAGTCGTAACAAGGTTTCCGTAGGTGAACCTGCGGAAGGATCATTAACGTGAGAGAGCAGCGGCGGCGGCTCTGCCCGCCCGCTCGCCTGCCTCGCCCGAGTTCTCGCCGGGAGGCGCGCTCCCCGGGTCGCACGTGTGTTGTGCGCACGGAAGTGTGCGTGCGCACGGGCGCGCGTGGCGGTCGTGAGAGAGAGGTCGAGAGAGGGGGAAGGGGGACGGGCGCCGGCTCGCCTGCCCTCCTCGCCCCATCCGAGGACCCGTGTCTGGCTCTGCCACTGGCGGCTCACGGCGGACGGCGGCTCTCTTCCCGCTCTCGCTCTCCTCCGTCCACTCCCGCTGCTTGCCTCACCGCACCGCAGCGGCCCGCGGGTGTGTCCCCTCTTTCCCGGGCGCGCGCCTTTCCCTCTCCATCCCTCTTCCCAGGGGAGGATGGGTGAGGGTCTGGCGGCGCCCCGGGCCCCCTCTCGCCGCCGACCTCCGCTCGCGCGCCGTGGCGCCGCGGCGCGCCTGTCGGGGAGGCGGCGGAGGTTGGGCGCACTTTTTTTCCCCCCTCTCCACCTCCTTCTCCAAAGGACCGGGGTAGACCAGTAGTCCCTCCCACCGGGCGGGAGGCCATTTTTTTCCCCCGGGGATGCGGCGGGTCGACCAGATGTCCCGCTGGACTCTTTTTTTTTTTTTTTTAATGTATAATATATATTATATCTTCCTAGACCTGACGGGTCGACCAGTTGTCTCTGTGCACTTCCTTTTTTTTTGACGGACTGGAAGCGGGTCGACCAGTTGTCTGATTAAATATTTGGCCTTAAAATGCTAAGTACCGGGGTCGACCAGTTGGCCTTGTGAACTTGGGTCGACCAGTTGTCTTTTTCCATGTCTTGATTGAATGATGTCATTCTTCAATGTGTTGGTGGTTAGTTTATCTCTTTTGTTCTCTATGCCAACACGCCCCACTCACCAAACACTTTTTTTTTAATTTATTTATTTACTTATTTTTATTTTACTTTTTTATTATTTATTTATTTATTTATACATACATACATACATCCTGTCTATCTGTCCAGATGGGGCAGGGGTAGAAGGGGCTAGCTATGAGAGGAAGGTGCTCGGTGGGCATCCAGTTGTAAATAAGGCTGGGAATAAATAGCTGAATATTAATTCATTTGAGTAATATTAAAACTGTTCAAGTAGAAAACAATTGCTTTCTTTTTCTGTTTGCCCAGAGATCTGACTGACTGCAACTTGGAAAGAAGACGGCCCTGCTGGACAGAGACCTCCCTCCTGCTTTGGGTGGGTCGACCAGTTTACATGTTTATTTCCACGTTTTGTCTTTTATGGATTGAATGGATGTGTCTCTCTCTTTTTTTTTTTTTTTTGGTTTTTCGAGACAGGGTTTCTCTGTGGCTTTGGAGCCTGTCCTGGAACTAGCACTGTAGACCAGGCTGGTCTCGAACTCACAGAGATCCGCCTACCTCTGCCTCCCGAGTACTGGGATTAAAGGCGTGCGCCACCATCGCCCGGCTCTCATTTTTTTTTTCACGATTGCTTGCTTGCTTGCTTGCTTACTTACTTACTTACTTACTATCTGTTCAGCCCATCTCATTTACTTACTTCTTTAAAAAAAATGACCCACCTAGTTATTTACTTACTTACTTACTTACTTACTTGTTCATTCATTCCTTCACTTCCTTATCTTCTTTCATATATCTGTTTATTTATCTGCTGATTTAGCGTGACTCATTTACTTATTGAATGTTTCAATTATTATTTAGTTTTATTCATTTATTCATTCTTTGTGTCTATTTTTATGTATGTATTTACTTACTTTCTTAATTTTTTTTTTACTTTTTAAAATTTACTTAATTTTTTTCTTTCTTTCGGAATGTAGATTCTTTCTTCCTTTCTTCCTTTCTTTCCTTCTTTCTGTCTCCTGACTGTCACTGGCTAAGAAAATGGTGGCCTCCATGTCACTGGTCAGCATAGCAGCTCCTAAAATGGAATTTGATGAAGGGATACATAGATAGATAGATAGATAGATAGATAGATAGATAGATAGATAGATAGATAGATAGATAGATGGGATGCGCACACGCTCACACACACACACACACACACACATATGCACGCACGTGCATGACATGTACAGATGGGGGGCGATTCCAATGTTTTCAGAGGAAGGTGCTCGCTGGTAATAATAAATGTGCTGGTAAATAAGGCTGGAAATAGCTGAATATTAAATCATTAAAACTCTTCAAATAAATAAAAAGCAATTCCATTTCTCTCTCTCTCTCTTTCTCACCATATACCAGCACATCTGAACTGACTGCAACATACAAAAGAAGAAGAAACACGGAAAGAAGACATCCCTGCTGGACAGGATCTGAGATGAGAATAAATTCATCGAATGGCTGCCAACAGCATTTCATTGAGAAGAGATTCCACATTTTATGCTGTACAGTTACTTAGTTAGATAGATAGATAAAGAGAGGCCTGTGAACTGGGGTGGGCTGTGGCTTCTCAGGTCACCTCAGGTCAGGGAGGGGCTGAGGAGTGTCCCATTGGCCTTGACAATAGGCAGGAGTCAGAGGTTAATGTCAGGGCAGGGCCTGAGAGTTCCTCAAAGGGAATGAATGGAGACCCTTGCTTACCTAAGAAATGCCTGACCTTGGAAAAGGACTTGTGGAAAGCGGGCCCTTGAAACTGTGGTTTCACGTCTTACTAGAAAGCTCCCTCTTGGAAGGGAAAGTCATCGTGATATCTTACTCTTTTCCCAAGGATACCCTACCTACCCTTCTGATCATTCTTACTGAATTAAGTCTTCCACTGCAAATAAATAAATAAATAAATAATAAATGAAGTGGGTGAGTGAGTGAGTGAGTGAGTAAGTAAGTAAGTAAGTAAGTAAACAAGCAAATACGTGGATGGACAAATAAATACAAAGTTTGCTGTTGTTGACTGACTTTTGATTTCATAATGAATCTCTCTCTCTCTCTCTCTCTCTCTCACACACACACACACACACACACACACTAAATATACAATAAAAGGAAGCATAACACCTTTACTCAGGGGGCAGAGTGAACTCTGAAAGTTTTCCAGGCGGGGGGGGGGGAGAGACAGAATATAAGAACAAAATGAGAAACAAGGAAAAATAGTGTTGGCTGGCTGGCCGGCTTTCAGTTCCCTGACAGAAATGAGCACATTGTGGAGGAAACACCAAGTTGTTACACTATGTGGGTGTGATGAGGAGAGATTGTGAGTGAGTGTCCTGTCAGAACAAAGTTAGTCCCATAGTTGATGAAATTCATTATCCCAAAACTTCAGCAGAATATATCCCAAGTTTGCAAATGTGTGATCAGCTTGTGACAGGTTGGGCTGGAGATGCTGAGAACTGGGGAGCCCTCAATGCAAGAGCAGACACTCATTCCCATGAAGAGGGAGAGAGGGAGGGAGGGAGGGAGGGAGGGATCATTCATTCCTATACTCAAGTTTAAAGAAAGATGAGTGGCTATCTATGGAGAGACCACTCACAGATATGAAAAATCATTTCCTAAAAATCAAATTTCTCAGTCAGTATGCAACTGCTATGGTGCTTCTCCTAGATAGAGCAAAACACACAAACAAACTGATTCCTTGATCTAGAGCCACAGTGCACATGCTGTGGAAAAGGGGACATGGCCAACTTGAATCACAATATTCATCAGAGCATGAAAAGAGCGTAAAAAGGACACAGAGGAGAGATAATTGTGGTCCTTCCTTCCTCCCTCCCTCCCTCCCTCCCTCCCTCCCTCCCTCCCTCCTTCCCTCAGGAAGTGACTGACAGATGAGACTTTGTCCAAGCAGGTTGTGTCTGAAATACCAGACTTGAGTTTCCCCCTCTGTGGGTATTAGCTAATCAGTCCTCCCTTCTTTCTGTAGGAAGGTGGTGCATGTCTCTCAGAACTTACCTGGTTTCCTCTGCACCAGGTGAACCAGGGAAAAGCTTTCTAAGCCTTATTCAGACCCATAGAGGCTGCGCTGTGTGTGACTTCAGAGACCTCAGGGAGTATAGGGGTGGGTGGGTGCTTGATGCTTCAGACTCATGTCATTGAAGGACATAACATAGTCTGGATTCACAGAGATTCACAACACAGAGCCATTGTCACTTACTAACAGCTCAGGACACCCAGAGCTAACAAGAAATTGCAGTCTCAGCCGGGCTTTAATCACAGCACACACACAGATCTCTGTGAATTCAAAGATGGCCTGATTTACAGAGTGAGTTTTAGGACAGCCCAAGATACACAAAGAAACCCTTTCTTGAAAAACAAAGCAAAACAGCAAAAGAAAGAAAGACAAGGAAAAAGAAAAAAATGGCAGTCTCTTTCCACTCTCTCCTCCATTGGCTCTTAAAGAGCTCTCAAGCTGAACTGGAGACCATGGTGTCACTCAAAACTGGGAAGCCAGAAACCTTAGGGGGGTCACAGGAGTCGGACTGACTGCAGCACTTGATGCCTCAACCCTGCTAATGGCTGTGATATAAGGCATGGTAAAATACGGGCTTTGGCAGAGCACTACTCCCCTTTCTCTATTATTATTGCTACACAACGAAAAGGACTGGGGGGGGTGATGATGTGCAGTCAGTGCTGGTATTGAAATCTCACTGACTCCTTCCGCACTCCTTGTCAATTCCCGACTTTGTCAAATCAACTATCGTGAATCTTTGATGTGGGTTGGCCCTTTAGGAACTCAGAGAAACAAGACAGACAGACCTGTTTCATCCCAGAAACCTCCCAGTTCCTGAGCCCTAGCCCTGGAAGTCTCAAAGCCATCACATCCAGAAATCTCTCTAGTCCCTGCTAGTGGTGAACTCACTTCGTCTTCCCCAGGACCACTAATTATTTCTCCATGTTTTCCTGTGAGATCTGAGGCCAGCTTTCTTCTTCCTCCCTCTGGCCTCTCCACGAACGATCTCCATTCTCTAGACAACATGTCTAGAACCGAGTCTTATAGGCACCGAGAGAGTGTGTCTTGAGGGCAGTTGGCGTTTCTAGGACACGAGTGACATCACAAAATTCCGAGAGCTCTCTGGGATACCGTGGAATTTCCAGAGAAGGGACTGCTGATGTCGTGAGGCACGGCCTTTACCTCCTTGCTGATATTTCTCCCCGAACTGACCGACCGACCGACCGACCGACCAACCGGAACCTGAGGTTTCCTTTCCAGGAGTCTCTCCTCCGACACAGAGGGAGCCATTCAGGATTTCCTCCTTCCAAAACCAGAAATTTCTCTCTGCTTCATTAATATCTTCTCACTACTTCCTGAACCCATGGGGAGTTAGTTAGTTGAACACTCACTTTTTTCATGAATGACCCTTCCTCCCTCTCCTGAACATCTCATATTACTGATTCATACTCAGTAAAACAGTAATATGAGAAATTAGGCCAGGAGGACATGGAAGATGAGGGTTGAGTCTTCTGAAGTGAACAAGCACTTAGGGAAGGCTAAACTTAAGGGAATTTGACTCTGAGTGGCAAGACATGAATAGCTGCTGCCAAGGCACAGATACAGGCACCAACTGGGCCCTCGGCATCCTCCTGCATCATCAGAGCTGTGTGGGAAACTCAGCCCAAAGGAGGGGCCGTGTTCAAAGGGAGAGGGCATTTTCGAGGACAGCACTGTTTTCTTTTTCTTCTTTCTTTCTTTCTTTCTTTCTTTCTTTCTTTCTTTCTTTTTTTTTTCGAGACAGGGTTGTTCTGTAGTTTTTTTTTTTTTGGAGCCTGTCCTGGAACTAGCTCTTGTAGACCAGGCTGGTCTTGAACTCACATGCTTTCTTTTTTTTTCTATTGGATATTTTTGACTTCTTTATCAAAGATCAGGTGTTCGAAGATGTGTGGATCGATATCCGGGTCTTCTATTCGGTTCCATTGGTCCTCCTGTCTGTTCTTATGCCAGGACCAGGCTGTTTTCAGAACTGTAGCTTACAGAGTGTTCTTGCAGGTGGGGCACAGAAGAGGTTAATTACGGTACCTTAGTTCTTCTGCTTTTCTAGCAGACCGGAGCCCAGCTGACAGGAATCCAGTAGAGATGGTGTCAAGGTTCACACTGACACTAACAGCTGTAACTTGAGCAGGATTTGTGATCCACATGAAATTTGCAATGAATTGCAGCAAATCTGTGACACTCTAACTTGCTCAGGCTCAGTATCTGAACATACAGATGTTTGCAATGATCACTGGCTTCAGGATTTTTTTTTGTTGTTGTTGTTGTTGTTTTGTTTTTCCACGAGACAGGGTTTCCCTGTAGCTGAAGTTTAACGGCCTGGTGTTTTTGTGACTTACTGCTTCAAAGAACTTCTCCATTTCTTTATCCCTAAGGGAAAAGAAATATAATCACTAAATACATTTAAGTGTCTTTCAACCATTTTAGATCCCTCTGTTGAGAGTTCTCTGTTTAGGTCTGTACTCCATTTTTTAAAATTGGATTATTTGTTCTTTGGATGACCAATTTCTCGACTTCCTTGTGTATTTTGGAGATTAGTGAAGATCTTTTCCCATTCTGTAAGGCCGTCGTTTTGTCTTGTTGGCCATGTTCTTTGCTTTACAGAAGCTTTTCAGTTTCAGGAGGTCTCACTTATTAATTGTTTCTCTCAGTGTCTGTTTTTTTTTCTTTTTTTTTTCTTTTTTCTTTCTTTTTTTTTCTTTTTTTCTTTTTTTCTTTTTTTTCTTCTTCTTCTTTTCTTTTTTTTTCTTTTTTTTCTCTCTTTAGTTTTTTTCTTTGTTCTTTTTTTTTGTTTTGTTTTTCTTTTTTTTTCTTTTTTCTTTTTTTTCTTTTTCTCTCAGTGTCTGTGCTACTGGGGTTCTATTTAGCAAGCGTTCTCCTGTGCCAATGTGTTCAAGTGCATTTGATATTTTTATTTTTATATTCTTTTATTGTGGATGAAGTCAATTATTTGAACTCTCAAATATTTTTATTGTTATTATCTCTCTATTTGTTTGCTTATTTGTGGTTGTTCACCAACTTGACTATCTAGAGGAAGTAAAAGTCGTAACAAGGTTTCCGTAGGTGAAACTGCGGAAGGATCATTAACGTGAGAGAGCAGCGGCGGCGGCTCTGCCCGCCCGCTCGCCTGCCTCGCCCGAGTTCTCGCCGGGAGGCGCGCTCCCCGGGTCGCACGTGTGTTGTGCGCACGGAAGTGTGCGTGCGCACGGGCACGCGTGGCGGTCGTGAGAGAGAGGTCGAGAGAGGGGGAAGGGGGACGGGCGCCGGCTCGCCCGCCCTCCTCGCCCCGTCCGAGGACCCGTGTCTGGCTCTGCCGCTGGCGGCTCACGGCGGACAGCGGCTCTCTTCCCGCTCTCGCTCTCCTCCGTCCACTCCCGCTGCTTGCCTCACCGCACCGCAGCGGCCCGCGGGTGTGTCCCCTCTTTCCCGGGCGCGCGCCTTTCCCTCTCCATCCCTCTTCCCGGGGGAGGATGGGTGAGGGTCTGGCGGCGCCCCGGGCCCCCTCTCGCCGCCGACCTCCGCTCGCGCGCCGTGGCGCCGCGGCGCGCCTGTCGGGGAGGCGGCGGAGCTTGGGCGCACTTTTTTTTCCCCCCTCTCCACCTCCTTCTCCAAAGGACCGGGGTAGACCAGTAGTCCCTCCCACCGGGCGGGAGGCCATTTTTTTCCCCCGGGGATGTGGCGGGTCGACCAGATGTCCCGCTGGACTCTTTTTTTTTTTTTTTTTTAATGTATAATATATATTATATCTTCCTAGACCTGACGGGTCGACCAGTTGTCTCTGTGCACTTCCTTTTTTTTGACGGACTGGAAGCGGGTCGACCAGTTGTCCGATTAAATATTTGGCCTTAAAATGCTAAGTACCGGGGTCGACCAGTTGGCCTTGTGAACTTGGGTCGACCAGTTGTCTTTTTCCATGTCTTGATTGAATGATGTCATTCTTCAATGTGTTGGTGGTTAGTTTATCTCTTTTGTTCTCTATGCCAACACGCCCCACTCACCAAACACTTTTTTTTAATTTATTTATTTACTTATTTTTATTTTACTTTTTTATTATTTATTTATTTATTTATACATACATACATACATCCTGTCTATCTGTCCAGATGGGGCAGGGGTAGAAGGGGGTAGCTATGAGAGGAAGGTGCTCGGTGGGCATCCAGTTGTAAATAAGGCTGGGAATAAATAGCTGAATATTAATTCATTTGAGTAATATTAAAACTGTTCAAGTAGAAAACAATTGCTTTCTTTTTCTGTTTGCCCAGAGATCTGACTGACTGCAACTTGGAAAGAAGACGGCCCTGCTGGACAGAGACCTCCCTCCTGCTTTGGGTGGGTCGACCAGTTTACATGTTTATTTCCACGTTTTGTCTTTTATGGATTGAATGGATGTGTCTCTCACTTTTTTTTTTTTTTTTTTGGTTTTTCGAGACAGGGTTTCTCTGTGGCTTTGGAGCCTGTCCTGGAACTAGCACTGTAGACCAGGCTGGTCTCGAACTCACAGAGATCCGCCTACCTCTGCCTCCCGAGTACTGGGATTAAAGGCGTGCGCCACCATCGCCCGGCTCTCATTTTTTTTTTTTCACGATTGCTTGCTTGCTTGCTTGCTTACTTACTTACTTACTTACTATCTGTTCAGCCCATCTCATTTACTTACTTCTTTAAAAAAAATGACCCACCTAGTTATTTACTTACTTACTTACTTACTTACTTACTTGTTCATTCATTCCTTCACTTCCTTATCTTCTTTCATATATCTGTTTATTTATCTGCTGATTTAGCGTGACTCATTTACTTATTGAATGTTTCAATTATTATTTAGTTTTATTCATTTATTCATTCTTTATGTCTATTTTTATGTATGTATTTACTTACTTTCTTAATTTTTTTTTTTACTTTTTAAAATTTACTTAATTTTTTTTCTTTCTTTGGGAATGTAGATTCTTTCTTCCTTTCTTCCTTTCTTTCCTTCTTTCTGTCTCCTGACTGTCACTGGCTAAGAAAATGGTGGCCTCCATGTCACTGGTCAGCATAGCAGCTCCTAAAATGGAATTTGATGAAGGGATACATAGATAGATAGATAGATAGATAGATAGATAGATAGATAGATAGATAGATAGATAGATAGATGGGATGCGCACACGCTCACACACACACACACACACACACACATATGCACGCACGTGCATGACATGTACAGATGGGGGGCGATTCCAATGTTTTCAGAGGAAGGTGCTCGCTGGTAATAATAAATGTGCTGGTAAATAAGGCTGGAAATAGCTGAATATTAAATCATTAAAACTCTTCAAATAAATAAAAAGCAATTCCATTTCTCTCTCTCTCTCTTTCTCACCATATACCAGCACATCTGAACTGACTGCAACATACAAAAGAAGAAGAAACACGGAAAGAAGACATCCCTGCTGGACAGGATCTGAGATGAGAATAAATTCATCGAATGGCTGCCAACAGCATTTCATTGAGAAGAGATTCCACATTTTATGCTGTACAGTTACTTAGTTAGATAGATAGATAAAGAGAGGCCTGTGAACTGGGGTGGGCTGTGGCTTCTCAGGTCACCTCAGGTCAGGGAGGGGCTGAGGAGTGTCCCATTGGCCTTGACAATAGGCAGGAGTCAGAGGTTAATGTCAGGGCAGGGCCTGAGAGTTCCTCAAAGGGAATGAATGGAGACCCTTGCTTACCTAAGAAATGCCTGACCTTGGAAAAGGACTTGTGGAAAGCGGGCCCTTGAAACTGTGGTTTCACGTCTTACTAGAAAGCTCCCTCTTGGAAGGGAAAGTCATCGTGATATCTTACTCTTTTCCCAAGGATACCCTACCTACCCTTCTGATCATTCTTACTGAATTAAGTCTTCCACTGCAAATAAATAAATAAATAAATAATAAATGAAGTGGGTGAGTGAGTGAGTGAGTGAGTAAGTAAGTAAGTAAGTAAGTAAACAAGCAAATACGTGGATGGACAAATAAATACAAAGTTTGCTGTTGTTGACTGACTTTTGATTTCATAATGAATCTCTCTCTCTCTCTCTCTCTCTCTCTCTCTCTCTCTCTCACACACACACACACACACACACACTAAATATACAATAAAAGGAAGCATAACACCTTTACTCAGGGGGCAGAGTGAACTCTGAAAGTTTTCCAGGCGGGGGGGGGGGAGAGACAGAATATAAGAAAAAATGAGAAACAAGGAAAAATAGTGTTGGCTGGCTGGCCGGCTTTCAGTTCCCTGACAGAAATGAGCACATTGTGGAGGAAACACAAAGTTGTTACACTATGTGGGTGTGATGAGGAGAGATTGTGAGTGAGTGTCCTGTCAGAACAAAGTTAGTCCCATAGTTGATGAAATTCATTATCCCAAAACTTCAGCAGAATATATCCCAAGTTTGCAAATGTGTGATCAGCTTGTGACAGGTTGGGCTGGAGATGCTGAGAACTGGGGAGCCCTCAATGCAAGAGCAGACACTCATTCCCATGAAGAGGGAGAGAGGGAGGGAGGGATCATTCATTCCTATACTCAAGTTTAAAGAAAGATGAGTGGCTATCTATGGAGAGACCACTCACAGATATGAAAAATCATTTCCTAAAAATCAAATTTCTCAGTCAGTATGCAACTGCTATGGTGCTTCTCCTAGATAGAGCAAAACACACAAACAAACTGATTCCTTGATCTAGAGCCACAGTGCACATGCTGTGGAAAAGGGGACATGGCCAACTTGAATCACAATATTCATCAGAGCATGAAAAGAGCGTAAAAAGGACACAGAGGAGAGATAATTGTGGTCCTTCCTTCCTCCCTCCCTCCCTCCCTCCCTCCCTCCCTCCCTTCCTCCCTCCCTCCTTTCCTCAGGAAGTGACTGACAGATGAGACTTTGTCCAAGCAGGTTCTGTCTGAAATACCAGACTTGAGTTTCCCCCTCTGTGGGTATTAGCTAATCAGTCCTCCCTTCTTTCTGTAGGAAGGTGGTGCATGTCTCTCAGAACTTACCTGGTTTCCTCTGCACCAGGTGAACCAGGGAAAAGCTTTCTAAGCCTTATTCAGACCCATAGAGGCTGCGCTGTGTGTGACTTCAGAGACCTCAGGGAGTATAGGGGTGGGTGGGTGCTTGATGCTTCAGACTCATGTCATTGAAGGACATAACATAGTCTGGATTCACAGAGATTCACAACACAGAGCCATTGTCACTTACTAACAGCTCAGGACACCCAGAGCTAACAAGAAATTGCAGTCTCAGCCGGGCTTTAATCACAGCACACACACAGATCTCTGTGAATTCAAAGATGGCCTGATTTACAGAGTGAGTTTTAGGACAGCCCAAGATACACAAAGAAACCCTTTCTTGAAAAACAAAGCAAAACAGCAAAAGAAAGAAAGACAAGGAAAAAGAAAAAAATGGCAGTCTCTTTCCACTCTCTCCTCCATTGGCTCTTAAAGAGCTCTCAAGCTGAACTGGAGACCATGGTGTCACTCAAAACTGGGAAGCCAGAAACCTTAGGGGGGTCACAGGAGTCGGACTGACTGCAGCACTTGATGCCTCAACCCTGCTAATGGCTGTGATATAAGGCATGGTAAAATACGGGCTTTGGCAGAGCACTACTCCCCTTTCTCTATTATTATTGCTACACAACGAAAAGGACCAGGGGGGAGGGGTGATGATGTGCAGTCAGTGCTGGTATTGAAATCTCACTGACTCCTTCCGCACTCCTTGTCAATTCCCGACTTTGTCAAATCAACTATCGTGAATCTTTGATGTGGGTTGGCCCTTTAGGAACTCAGAGAAACAAGACAGACAGACCTGTTTCATCCCAGAAACCTCCCAGTTCCTGAGCCCTAGCCCTGGAAGTCTCAAAGCCATCACATCCAGAAATCTCTCTAGTCCCTGCTAGTGGTGAACTCACTTCGTCTTCCCCAGGACCACTAATTATTTCTCCATGTTTTCCTGTGAGATCTGAGGCCAGCTTTCTTCTTCCTCCCTCTGGCCTCTCCACGAACGATCTCCATTCTCTAGACAACATGTCTAGAACCGAGTCTTATAGGCACCGAGAGAGTGTGTCTTGAGGGCAGTTGGCGTTTCTAGGACACGAGTGACATCACAAAATTCCGAGAGCTCTCTGGGATACCGTGGAATTTCCAGAGAAGGGACTGCTGATGTCGTGAGGCACGGCCTTTACCTCCTTGCTGATATTTCTCCCCGAACTGACCGACCGACCGACCGACCGACCGACCGACCAACCGGAACCTGAGGTTTCCTTTCCAGGAGTCTCTCCTCCGACACAGAGGGAGCCATTCAGGATTTCCTCCTTCCAAAACCAGAAATTTCTCTCTGCTTCATTAATATCTTCTCACTACTTCCTGAACCCATGGGGAGTTAGTTAGTTGAACACTCACTTTTTTCATGAATGACCCTTCCTCCCTCTCCTGAACATCTCATATTACTGATTCATACTCAGTAAAACAGTAATATGAGAAATTAGGCCAGGAGGACATGGAAGATGAGGGTTGAGTCTTCTGAAGTGAACAAGCACTTAGGGAAGGCTAAACTTAAGGGAATTTGACTCTGAGTGGCAAGACATGAATAGCTGCTGCCAAGGCACAGATACAGGCACCAACTGGGCCCTCGGCATCCTCCTGCATCATCAGAGCTGTGTGGGAAACTCAGCCCAAAGGAGGGGCCGTGTTCAAAGGGAGAGGGCATTTTCGAGGACAGCACTGTTTTCTTTTTCTTCTTTCTTTCTTTCTTTCTTTCTTTCTTTTTTTTTTTCGAGACAGGGTTGTTCTGTAGTTTTTTTTTTTTTTTTGGAGCCTGTCCTGGAACTAGCTCTTGTAGACCAGGCTGGTCTTGAACTCACATGCTTTCTTTTTTTTTTCTATTGGATATTTTTGACTTCTTTATCAAAGATCAGGTGTTCGAAGATGTGTGGATCGATATCCGGGTCTTCTATTCGGTTCCATTGGTCCTCCTGTCTGTTCTTATGCCAGGACCAGGCTGTTTTCAGAACTGTAGCTTACAGAGTGTTCTTGCAGGTGGGGCACAGAAGAGGTTAATTACGGTACCTTAGTTCTTCTGCTTTTCTAGCAGACCGGAGCCCAGCTGACAGGAATCCAGTAGAGATGGTGTCAAGGTTCACACTGACACTAACAGCTGTAACTTGAGCAGGATTTGTGATCCACATGAAATTTGCAATGAATTGCAGCAAATCTGTGACACTCTAACTTGCTCAGGCTCAGTATCTGAACATACAGATGTTTGCAATGATCACTGGCTTCAGGATTTTTTGTTGTTGTTGTTGTTGTTGTTTTGTTTTTCCACGAGACAGGGTTTCCCTGTAGCTGAAGTTTAACGGCCTGGTGTTTTTGTGACTTACTGCTTCAAAGAACTTCTCCATTTCTTTATCCCTAAGGGAAAAGAAATATAATCACTAAATACATTTAAGTGTCTTTCAACCATTTTTGATCCCTCTGTTGAGAGTTCTCTGTTTAGGTCTGTACTCCATTTTTTAAAATTGGATTATTTGTTCTTTGGATGACCAATTTCTCGACTTCTTTGTGTATTTTGGAGATTAGTGAAGATCTTTTCCCATTCTGTAAGGCCGTCGTTTTGTCTTGTTGGCCATGTTCTTTGCTTTACAGAAGCTTTTCAGTTTCAGGAGGTCTCACTTATTAATGGTTTCTCTCAGTGTCTGTTTTTTTTTCTTTTCTTTTTCTTTTTTCTTTCTTTTTTTTTCTTTTTTTTCTTTTTTTCTTTTTTTCTTTTTTTTTCTTCTTCTTCTTTTCTTTTTTTTTCTTTTTTTTCTCTCTTTAGTTTTTTTCTTTGTTCTTTTTTTTTGTTTTGTTTTTCTTTTTTTTTTCTTTTTTCTTTTTTTTCTTTTTCTCTCAGTGTCTGTGCTACTGGGGTTCTATTTAGCAAGCGTTCTCCTGTGCCAATGTGTTCAAGTGCATTTGATATTTTTATTTTTATATTCTTTTATTGTGGATGAAGTCAATTATTTGAACTCTCAAATATTTTTATTGTTATTATCTCTCTATTTGTTTGCTTATTTGTGGTTGTTCACCAACTTGACTATCTAGAGGAAGTAAAAGTCGTAACAAGGTTTCCGTAGGTGAACCAGCGGAAGGATCATTAACGTGAGAGAGCAGCGGCGGCGGCTCTGCCCGCCCGCTCGCCTGCCTCGCCCGAGTTCTCGCCGGGAGGCGCGCTCCCCGGGTCGCACGTGTGTTGTGCGCACGGAAGTGTGCGTGCGCACGGGCGCGCGTGGCGGTCGTGAGAGAGAGGTCGAGAGAGGGGGAAGGGGGACGGGCGCCGGCTCGCCCGCCCTCCTCGCCCCGTCCGAGGACCCGTGTCTGGCTCTGCCGCTGGCGGCTCACGGCGGACGGCGGCTCTCTTCCCGCTCTCGCTCTCCTCCGTCCACTCCCGCTGCTTGCCTCACCGCACCGCAGCGGCCCGCGGGTGTGTCCCCTCTTTCCCGGGCGCGCGCCTTTCCCTCTCCATCCCTCTTCCCGGGGGAGGATGGGCGAGGGTCTGGCGGCACCCCGGGCCCCCTCTCGCCGCCGACTTCCGCTCGCGCGCCGTGGCGCCGCGGCGCGCCTGTCGGGGAGGCGGCGGAGCTTGGGCGCACTTTTTTTTCCCCCCTCTCCACCTCCTTCTCCAAAGGACCGGGGTAGACCAGTAGTCCCTCCCACCGGGCGGGAGGCCATTTTTTTCCCCCGGGGATGCGGCGGGTCGACCAGATGTCCCGCTGGACTCTTTTTTTTTTTTTTTTTAATGTATAATATATATTATATCTTCCTAGACCTGACGGGTCGACCAGTTGTCTCTGTGCACTTCCTTTTTTTTGACGGACTGGAAGCGGGTCGACCAGTTGTCCGATTAAATATTTGGCCTTAAAATGCTAAGTACCGGGGTCGACCAGTTGGCCTTGTGAACTTGGGTCGACCAGTTGTCTTTTTCCATGTCTTGATTGACTGATGTCATTCTTCAATGTGTTGGTGGTTAGTTTATCTCTTTTGTTCTCTATGCCAACACGCCCCACTCACCAAACACTTTTTTTTTAATTTATTTATTTACTTATTTTTATTTTACTTTTTTATTATTTATTTATTTATACATACATACATACATCCTGTCTATCTGTCCAGATGGGGCAGGGGTAGAAGGGGCTAGCTATGAGAGGAAGGTGCTCGGTGGGCATCCAGTTGTAAATAAGGCTGGGAATAAATAGCTGAATATTAATTCATTTGAGTAATATTAAAACTGTTCAAGTAGAAAACAATTGCTTTCTTTTTCTGTTTGCCCAGAGATCTGACTGACTGCAACTTGGAAAGAAGACGGCCCTGCTGGACAGAGACCTCCCTCCTGCTTTGGGTGGGTCGACCAGTTTACATGTTTATTTCCACGTTTTGTCTTTTATGGATTGAATGGATGTGTCTCTCTCTTTTTTTTTTTTTTTTTTTTTTTTTGGTTTTTCGAGACAGGGTTTCTCTGTGGCTTTGGAGCCTGTCCTGGAACTAGCACTGTAGACCAGGCTGGTCTCGAACTCACAGAGATCCGCCTACCTCTGCCTCCTGAGTACTGGGATTAAAGGCGTGCGCCACCATCGCCCGGCTCTCATTTTTTTTTTCACGATTGCTTGCTTGCTTGCTTGCTTACTTACTTACTTACTTACTATCTGTTCAGCCCATCTCATTTACTTACTTCTTTAAAAAAAATGACCCACCTAGTTATTTACTTACTTACTTACTTACTTACTTGTTCATTCATTCCTTCACTTCCTTATCTTCTTTCATATATCTGTTTATTTATCTGCTGATTTAGCGTGACTCATTTACTTATTGAATGTTTCAATTATTATTTAGTTTTATTCATTTATTCATTCTTTATGTCTATTTTTATGTATGTATTTACTTACTTTCTTAATTTTTTTTTTACTTTTTAAAATTTACTTAATTTTTTTCTTTCTTTGGGAATGTAGATTCTTTCTTCCTTTCTTCCTTTCTTTCCTTCTTTCTGTCTCCTGACTGTCACTGGCTAAGAAAATGGTGGCCTCCATGTCACTGGTCAGCATAGCAGCTCCTAAAATGGAATTTGATGAAGGGATACATAGATAGATAGATAGATAGATAGATAGATAGATAGATAGATAGATAGATGGGATGCGCACACGCTCACACACACACACACACACACATATGCACGCACGTGCATGACATGTACAGATGGGGGGCGATTCCAATGTTTTCAGAGGAAGGTGCTCGCTGGTAATAATAAATGTGCTGGTAAATAAGGCTGGAAATAGCTGAATATTAAATCATTAAAACTCTTCAAATAAATAAAAAGCAATTCCATTTCTCTCTCTCTCTCTTTCTCACCATATACCAGCACATCTGAACTGACTGCAACATACAAAAGAAGAAGAAACACGGAAAGAAGACATCCCTGCTGGACAGGATCTGAGATGAGAATAAATTCATCGAATGGCTGCCAACAGCATTTCATTGAGAAGAGATTCCACATTTTATGCTGTACAGTTACTTAGTTAGATAGATAGATAAAGAGAGGCCTGTGAACTGGGGTGGGCTGTGGCTTCTCAGGTCACCTCAGGTCAGGGAGGGGCTGAGGAGTGTCCCATTGGCCTTGACAATAGGCAGGAGTCAGAGGTTAATGTCAGGGCAGGGCCTGAGAGTTCCTCAAAGGGAATGAATGGAGACCCTTGCTTACCTAAGAAATGCCTGACCTTGGAAAAGGACTTGTGGAAAGCGGGCCCTTGAAACTGTGGTTTCACGTCTTACTAGAAAGCTCCCTCTTGGAAGGGAAAGTCATCGTGATATCTTACTCTTTTCCCAAGGATACCCTACCTACCCTTCTGATCATTCTTACTGAATTAAGTCTTCCACTGCAAATAAATAAATAAATAAATAATAAATGAAGTGGGTGAGTGAGTGAGTGAGTGAGTAAGTAAGTAAGTAAGTAAGTAAACAAGCAAATACGTGGATGGACAAATAAATACAAAGTTTGCTGTTGTTGACTGACTTTTGATTTCATAATGAATCTCTCTCTCTCTCTCTCTCTCTCTCACACACACACACACACACACACACACTAAATATACAATAAAAGGAAGCATAACACCTTTACTCAGGGGGCAGAGTGAACTCTGAAAGTTTTCCAGGCGGGGGGGGGGGAGAGACAGAATATAAGAACAAAATGAGAAACAAGGAAAAATAGTGTTGGCTGGCTGGCCGGCTTTCAGTTCCCTGACAGAAATGAGCACATTGTGGAGGAAACACCAAGTTGTTACACTATGTGGGTGTGATGAGGAGAGATTGTGAGTGAGTGTCCTGTCAGAACAAAGTTAGTCCCATAGTTGATGAAATTCATTATCCCAAAACTTCAGCAGAATATATCCCAAGTTTGCAAATGTGTGATCAGCTTGTGACAGGTTGGGCTGGAGATGCTGAGAACTGGGGAGCCCTCAATGCAAGAGCAGACACTCATTCCCATGAAGAGGGAGAGAGGGAGGGAGGGAGGGAGGGAGGGATCATTCATTCCTATACTCAAGTTTAAAGAAAGATGAGTGGCTATCTATGGAGAGACCACTCACAGATATGAAAAATCATTTCCTAAAAATCAAATTTCTCAGTCAGTATGCAACTGCTATGGTGCTTCTCCTAGATAGAGCAAAACACACAAACAAACTGATTCCTTGATCTAGAGCCACAGTGCACATGCTGTGGAAAAGGGGACATGGCCAACTTGAATCACAATATTCATCAGAGCATGAAAAGAGCGTAAAAAGGACACAGAGGAGAGATAATTGTGGTCCTTCCTTCCTCCCTCCCTCCCTCCCTCCCTCCCTCCCTCCCTCCCTCCTTCCCTCAGGAAGTGACTGACAGATGAGACTTTGTCCAAGCAGGTTGTGTCTGAAATACCAGACTTGAGTTTCCCCCTCTGTGGGTATTAGCTAATCAGTCCTCCCTTCTTTCTGTAGGAAGGTGGTGCATGTCTCTCAGAACTTACCTGGTTTCCTCTGCACCAGGTGAACCAGGGAAAAGCTTTCTAAGCCTTATTCAGACCCATAGAGGCTGCGCTGTGTGTGACTTCAGAGACCTCAGGGAGTATAGGGGTGGGTGGGTGCTTGATGCTTCAGACTCATGTCATTGAAGGACATAACATAGTCTGGATTCACAGAGATTCACAACACAGAGCCATTGTCACTTACTAACAGCTCAGGACACCCAGAGCTAACAAGAAATTGCAGTCTCAGCCGGGCTTTAATCACAGCACACACACAGATCTCTGTGAATTCAAAGATGGCCTGATTTACAGAGTGAGTTTTAGGACAGCCCAAGATACACAAAGAAACCCTTTCTTGAAAAACAAAGCAAAACAGCAAAAGAAAGAAAGACAAGGAAAAAGAAAAAAATGGCAGTCTCTTTCCACTCTCTCCTCCATTGGCTCTTAAAGAGCTCTCAAGCTGAACTGGAGACCATGGTGTCACTCAAAACTGGGAAGCCAGAAACCTTAGGGGGGTCACAGGAGTCGGACTGACTGCAGCACTTGATGCCTCAACCCTGCTAATGGCTGTGATATAAGGCATGGTAAAATACGGGCTTTGGCAGAGCACTACTCCCCTTTCTCTATTATTATTGCTACACAACGAAAAGGACTGGGGGGGGTGATGATGTGCAGTCAGTGCTGGTATTGAAATCTCACTGACTCCTTCCGCACTCCTTGTCAATTCCCGACTTTGTCAAATCAACTATCGTGAATCTTTGATGTGGGTTGGCCCTTTAGGAACTCAGAGAAACAAGACAGACAGACCTGTTTCATCCCAGAAACCTCCCAGTTCCTGAGCCCTAGCCCTGGAAGTCTCAAAGCCATCACATCCAGAAATCTCTCTAGTCCCTGCTAGTGGTGAACTCACTTCGTCTTCCCCAGGACCACTAATTATTTCTCCATGTTTTCCTGTGAGATCTGAGGCCAGCTTTCTTCTTCCTCCCTCTGGCCTCTCCACGAACGATCTCCATTCTCTAGACAACATGTCTAGAACCGAGTCTTATAGGCACCGAGAGAGTGTGTCTTGAGGGCAGTTGGCGTTTCTAGGACACGAGTGACATCACAAAATTCCGAGAGCTCTCTGGGATACCGTGGAATTTCCAGAGAAGGGACTGCTGATGTCGTGAGGCACGGCCTTTACCTCCTTGCTGATATTTCTCCCCGAACTGACCGACCGACCGACCGACCGACCAACCGGAACCTGAGGTTTCCTTTCCAGGAGTCTCTCCTCCGACACAGAGGGAGCCATTCAGGATTTCCTCCTTCCAAAACCAGAAATTTCTCTCTGCTTCATTAATATCTTCTCACTACTTCCTGAACCCATGGGGAGTTAGTTAGTTGAACACTCACTTTTTTCATGAATGACCCTTCCTCCCTCTCCTGAACATCTCATATTACTGATTCATACTCAGTAAAACAGTAATATGAGAAATTAGGCCAGGAGGACATGGAAGATGAGGGTTGAGTCTTCTGAAGTGAACAAGCACTTAGGGAAGGCTAAACTTAAGGGAATTTGACTCTGAGTGGCAAGACATGAATAGCTGCTGCCAAGGCACAGATACAGGCACCAACTGGGCCCTCGGCATCCTCCTGCATCATCAGAGCTGTGTGGGAAACTCAGCCCAAAGGAGGGGCCGTGTTCAAAGGGAGAGGGCATTTTCGAGGACAGCACTGTTTTCTTTTTCTTCTTTCTTTCTTTCTTTCTTTCTTTCTTTTTTTTTTTCGAGACAGGGTTGTTCTGTAGTTTTTTTTTTTTTTGGAGCCTGTCCTGGAACTAGCTCTTGTAGACCAGGCTGGTCTTGAACTCACATGCTTTCTTTTTTTTTCTATTGGATATTTTTGACTTCTTTATCAAAGATCAGGTGTTCGAAGATGTGTGGATCGATATCCGGGTCTTCTATTCGGTTCCATTGGTCCTCCTGTCTGTTCTTATGCCAGGACCAGGCTGTTTTCAGAACTGTAGCTTACAGAGTGTTCTTGCAGGTGGGGCACAGAAGAGGTTAATTACGGTACCTTAGTTCTTCTGCTTTTCTAGCAGACCGGAGCCCAGCTGACAGGAATCCAGTAGAGATGGTGTCAAGGTTCACACTGACACTAACAGCTGTAACTTGAGCAGGATTTGTGATCCACATGAAATTTGCAATGAATTGCAGCAAATCTGTGACACTCTAACTTGCTCAGGCTCAGTATCTGAACATACAGATGTTTGCAATGATCACTGGCTTCAGGATTTTTTTTTTGTTGTTGTTGTTGTTGTTTTGTTTTTCCACGAGACAGGGTTTCCCTGTAGCTGAAGTTTAACGGCCTGGTGTTTTTGTGACTTACTGCTTCAAAGAACTTCTCCATTTCTTTATCCCTAAGGGAAAAGAAATATAATCACTAAATACATTTAAGTGTCTTTCAACCATTTTAGATCCCTCTGTTGAGAGTTCTCTGTTTAGGTCTGTACTCCATTTTTTAAAATTGGATTATTTGTTCTTTGGATGACCAATTTCTCGACTTCTTTGTGTATTTTGGAGATTAGTGAAGATCTTTTCCCATTCTGTAAGGCCGTCGTTTTGTCTTGTTGGCCATGTTCTTTGCTTTACAGAAGCTTTTCAGTTTCAGGAGGTCTCACTTATTAATTGTTTCTCTCAGTGTCTGTTTTTTTTTCTTTTTTCTTTCTTTTTTTTTCTTTTTTTTCTTTTTTTCTTTTTTTCTTTTTTTTCTTCTTCTTTTCTTTTTTTTTCTTTTTTTTCTCTCTTTAGTTTTTTTCTTTGTTCTTTTTTTTGTTTTGTTTTTCTTTTTTCTTTTTTTTCTTTTTCTCTCAGTGTCTGTGCTACTGGGGTTCTATTTAGCAAGCGTTCTCCTGTGCCAATGTGTTCAAGTGCATTTGATATTTTTATTTTTATATTCTTTTATTGTGGATGAAGTCAATTATTTGAACTCTCAAATATTTTTATTGTTATTATCTCTCTATTTGTTTGCTTATTTGTGGTTGTTCACCAACTTGACTATCTAGAGGAAGTAAAAGTCGTAACAAGGTTTCCGTAGGTGAACCTGCGGAAGGATCATTAACGTGAGAGAGCAGCGGCGGCGGCTCTGCCCGCCCGCTCGCCTGCCTCGCCCGAGTTCTCGCCGGGAGGCGCGCTCCCCGGGTCGCACGTGTGTTGTGCGCACGGAAGTGTGCGTGCGCACGGGCGCGCGTGGCGGTCGTGAGAGAGAGGTCGAGAGAGGGGGAAGGGGGACGGGCGCCGGCTCGCCCGCCCTCCTCGCCCCGTCCGAGGACCCGTGTCTGGCTCTGCCGCTGGCGGCTCACGGCGGACGGCGGCTCTCTTCCCGCTCTCGCTCTCCTCCGTCCACTCCCGCTGCTTGCCTCACCGCACCGCAGCGGCCCGCGGGTGTGTCCCCTCTTTCCCGGGCGCGCGCCTTTCCCTCTCCATCCCTCTTCCCGGGGGAGGATGGGCGAGGGTCTGGCGGCGCCCCGGGCCCCCTCTCGCCGCCGACCTCCGCTCGCGCGCCGTGGCGCCGCGGCGCGCCTGTCGGGGAGGCGGCGGAGGTTGGGCGCACTTTTTTTTCCCCCCTCTCCACCTCCTTCTCCAAAGGACCGGGGTAGACCAGTAGTCCCTCCCACCGGGCGGGAGGCCATTTTTTTCCCCCGGGGATGCGGCGGGTCGACCAGATGTCCCGCTGGACTCTTTTTTTTTTTTTTTAATGTATAATATATATTATATCTTCCTAGACCTGACGGGTCGACCAGTTGTCTCTGTGCACTTCCTTTTTTTTTGACGGACTGGAAGCGGGTCGACCAGTTTTCCGATTAAATATTTGGCCTTAAAATGCTAAGTACCGGGGTCGACCAGTTGGCCTTGTGAACTTGGGTCGACCAGTTGTCTTTTTCCATGTCTTGATAGACTGATGTCATTCTTCAATGTGTTGGTGGTTAGTTTATCTCTTTTGTTCTCTATGCCAACACGCCCCACTCACCAAACACTTTTTTTTTAATTTATTTATTTACTTATTTTTATTTTACTTTTTTATTATTTATTTATTTATACATACATACATACATCCTGTCTATCTGTCCAGATGGGGCAGGGGTAGAAGGGGCTAGCTATGAGAGGAAGGTGCTCGGTGGGCATCCAGTTGTAAATAAGGCTGGGAATAAATAGCTGAATATTAATTCATTTGAGTAATATTAAAACTGTTCAAGTAGAAAACAATTGCTTTCTTTTTCTGTTTGCCCAGAGATCTGACTGACTGCAACTTGGAAAGAAGACAGCCCTGCTGGACAGAGACCTCCCTCCTGCTTTGGGTGGGTCGACCAGTTTACATGTTTATTTCCACGTTTTGTCTTTTATGTATTGAATGGATGTGTCTCTCTCTTTTTTTTTTTTTTTTTTTTTTTGGTTTTTCGAGACAGGGTTTCTCTGTGGCTTTGGAGCCTGTCCTGGAACTAGCACTGTAGACCAGGCTGGTCTCAAACTCACAGAGATCCGCCTACCTCTGCCTCCCGAGTACTGGGATTAAAGGCGTGCGCCACCATCGCCCGGCTCTCTTTTTTTTTTTTCACGATTGCTTGCTTGCTTGCTTGCTTACTTACTTACTTACTTACTATCTGTTCAGCCCATCTCATTTACTTACTTCTTTAAAAAAAATGACCCACCTAGTTATTTACTTACTTACTTACTTACTTACTTGTTCATTCATTCCTTCACTTCCTTATCTTCTTTCATATATCTGTTTATTTATCTGCTGATTTAGCGTGACTCATTTACTTATTGAATGTTTCAATTATTATTTAGTTTTATTCATTTATTCATTCTTTATGTCTATTTTTATGTATGTATTTACTTACTTTCTTAATTTTTTTTTTACTTTTTAAAATTTACTTAATTTTTTTCTTTCTTTGGGAATGTAGATTCTTTCTTCCTTTCTTCCTTTCTTTCCTTCTTTCTGTCTCCTGACTGTCACTGGCTAAGAAAATGGTGGCCTCCATGTCACTGGTCAGCATAGCAGCTCCTAAAATGGAATTTGATGAAGGGATACATAGATAGATAGATAGATAGATAGATAGATAGATAGATAGATAGATAGATAGATAGATAGATGGGATGCGCACACGCTCACACACACACACACACACACACACACACACACACACATATGCACGCACGTGCATGACATGTACAGATGGGGGGCGATTCCAATGTTTTCAGAGGAAGGTGCTCGCTGGTAATAATAAATGTGCTGGTAAATAAGGCTGGAAATAGCTGAATATTAAATCATTAAAACTCTTCAAATAAATAAAAAGCAATTCCATTTCTCTCTCTCTCTCTTTCTCACCATATACCAGCACATCTGAACTGACTGCAACATACAAAAGAAGAAGAAACACGGAAAGAAGACATCCCTGCTGGACAGGATCTGAGATGAGAATAAATTCATCGAATGGCTGCCAACAGCATTTCATTGAGAAGAGATTCCACATTTTATGCTGTACAGTTACTTAGTTAGATAGATAGATAAAGAGAGGCCTGTGAACTGGGGTGGGCTGTGGCTTCTCAGGTCACCTCAGGTCAGGGAGGGGCTGAGGAGTGTCCCATTGGCCTTGACAATAGGCAGGAGTCAGAGGTTAATGTCAGGGCAGGGCCTGAGAGTTCCTCAAAGGGAATGAATGGAGACCCTTGCTTACCTAAGAAATGCCTGACCTTGGAAAAGGACTTGTGGAAAGCGGGCCCTTGAAACTGTGGTTTCACGTCTTACTAGAAAGCTCCCTCTTGGAAGGGAAAGTCATCGTGATATCTTACTCTTTTCCCAAGGATACCCTACCTACCCTTCTGATCATTCTTACTGAATTAAGTCTTCCACTGCAAATAAATAAATAAATAAATAATAAATGAAGTGGGTGAGTGAGTGAGTGAGTGAGTAAGTAAGTAAGTAAGTAAGTAAACAAGCAAATACGTGGATGGACAAATAAATACAAAGTTTGCTGTTGTTGACTGACTTTTGATTTCATAATGAATCTCTCTCTCTCTCTCTCTCTCTCTCTCGCTCTCACACACACACACACACACACACACTAAATATACAATAAAAGGAAGCATAACACCTTTACTCAGGGGGCAGAGTGAACTCTGAAAGTTTTCCAGGCAGGGGGGGGGGGGAGAGACAGAATATAAGAACAAAATGAGAAACAAGGAAAAATAGTGTTGGCTGGCTGGCCGGCTTTCAGTTCCCTGACAGAAATGAGCACATTGTGGAGGAAACACCAAGTTGTTACACTATGTGGGTGTGATGAGGAGAGATTGTGAGTGAGTGTCCTGTCAGAACAAAGTTAGTCCCATAGTTGATGAAATTCATTATCCCAAAACTTCAGCAGAATATATCCCAAGTTTGCAAATGTGTGATCAGCTTGTGACAGGTTGGGCTGGAGATGCTGAGAACTGGGGAGCCCTCAATGCAAGAGCAGACACTCATTCCCATGAAGAGGGAGAGAGGGAGGGAGGGATCATTCATTCCTATACTCAAGTTTAAAGAAAGATGAGTGGCTATCTATGGAGAGACCACTCACAGATATGAAAAATCATTTCCTAAAAATCAAATTTCTCAGTCAGTATGCAACTGCTATGGTGCTTCTCCTAGATAGAGCAAAACACACAAACAAACTGATTCCTTGATCTAGAGCCACAGTGCACATGCTGTGGAAAAGGGGACATGGCCAACTTGAATCACAATATTCATCAGAGCATGAAAAGAGCGTAAAAAGGACACAGAGGAGAGATAATTGTGGTCCTTCCTTCCTCCCTCCCTCCCTCCCTCCCTCCCTCCCTCCCTCCCTCCCTCCTTCCCTCAGGAAGTGACTGACAGATGAGACTTTGTCCAAGCAGGTTCTGTCTGAAATACCAGACTTGAGTTTCCCCCTCTGTGGGTATTAGCTAATCAGTCCTCCCTTCTTTCTGTAGGAAGGTGGTGCATGCCTCTCAGAACTTACCTGGTTTCCTCTGCACCAGGTGAACCAGGGAAAAGCTTTCTAAGCCTTATTCAGACCCATAGAGGCTGCGCTGTGTGTGACTTCAGAGACCTCAGGGAGTATAGGGGTGGGTGGGTGCTTGATGCTTCAGACTCATGTCATTGAAGGACATAACATAGTCTGGATTCACAGAGATTCACAACACAGAGCCATTGTCACTTACTAACAGCTCAGGACACCCAGAGCTAACAAGAAATTGCAGTCTCAGCCGGGCTTTAATCACAGCACACACACAGATCTCTGTGAATTCAAAGATGGCCTGATTTACAGAGTGAGTTTTAGGACAGCCCAAGATACACAAAGAAACCCTTTCTTGAAAAACAAAGCAAAACAGCAAAAGAAAGAAAGACAAGGAAAAAGAAAAAAATGGCAGTCTCTTTCCACTCTCTCCTCCATTGGCTCTTAAAGAGCTCTCAAGCTGAACTGGAGACCATGGTGTCACTCAAAACTGGGAAGCCAGAAACCTTAGGGGGGTCACAGGAGTCGGACTGACTGCAGCACTTGATGCCTCAACCCTGCTAATGGCTGTGATATAAGGCATGGTAAAATACGGGCTTTGGCAGAGCACTACTCCCCTTTCTCTATTATTATTGCTACACAACGAAAAGGACCGGGGGGGGGGGGGTGATGATGTGCAGTCAGTGCTGGTATTGAAATCTCACTGACTCCTTCCGCACTCCTTGTCAATTCCCGACTTTGTCAAATCAACTATCGTGAATCTTTGATGTGGGTTGGCCCTTTAGGAACTCAGAGAAACAAGACAGACAGACCTGTTTCATCCCAGAAACCTCCCAGTTCCTGAGCCCTAGCCCTGGAAGTCTCAAAGCCATCACATCCAGAAATCTCTCTAGTCCCTGCTAGTGGTGAACTCACTTCGTCTTCCCCAGGACCACTAATTATTTCTCCATGTTTTCCTGTGAGATCTGAGGCCAGCTTTCTTCTTCCTCCCTCTGGCCTCTCCACGAACGATCTCCATTCTCTAGACAACATGTCTAGAACCGAGTCTTATAGGCACCGAGAGAGTGTGTCTTGAGGGCAGTTGGCGTTTCTAGGACACGAGTGACATCACAAAATTCCGAGAGCTCTCTGGGATACCGTGGAATTTCCAGAGAAGGGACTGCTGATGTCGTGAGGCACGGCCTTTACCTCCTTGCTGATATTTCTCCCCGAACTGACCGACCGACCGACCGACCGACCAACCGGAACCTGAGGTTTCCTTTCCAGGAGTCTCTCCTCCGACACAGAGGGAGCCATTCAGGATTTCCTCCTTCCAAAACCAGAAATTTCTCTCTGCTTCATTAATATCTTCTCACTACTTCCTGAACCCATGGGGAGTTAGTTAGTTGAACACTCACTTTTTTCATGAATGACCCTTCCTCCCTCTCCTGAACATCTCATATTACTGATTCATACTCAGTAAAACAGTAATATGAGAAATTAGGCCAGGAGGACATGGAAGATGAGGGTTGAGTCTTCTGAAGTGAACAAGCACTTAGGGAAGGCTAAACTTAAGGGAATTTGACTCTGAGTGGCAAGACATGAATAGCTGCTGCCAAGGCACAGATACAGGCACCAACTGGGCCCTCGGCATCCTCCTGCATCATCAGAGCTGTGTGGGAAACTCAGCCCAAAGGAGGGGCCGTGTTCAAAGGGAGAGGGCATTTTCGAGGACAGCACTGTTTTCTTTTTCTTCTTTCTTTCTTTCTTTCTTTTTTTTTTTCGAGACAGGGTTGTTCTGTAGTTTTTTTTTTTTTGGAGCCTGTCCTGGAACTAGCTCTTGTAGACCAGGCTGGTCTTGAACTCACATGCTTTCTTTTTTTTTCTATTGGATATTTTTGACTTCTTTATCAAAGATCAGGTGTTCGAAGATGTGTGGATCGATATCCGGGTCTTCTATTCGGTTCCATTGGTCCTCCTGTCTGTTCTTATGCCAGGACCAGGCTGTTTTCAGAACTGTAGCTTACAGAGTGTTCTTGCAGGTGGGGCACAGAAGAGGTTAATTACGGTACCTTAGTTCTTCTGCTTTTCTAGCAGACCGGAGCCCAGCTGACAGGAATCCAGTAGAGATGGTGTCAAGGTTCACACTGACACTAACAGCTGTAACTTGAGCAGGATTTGTGATCCACATGAAATTTGCAATGAATTGCAGCAAATCTGTGACACTCTAACTTGCTCAGGCTCAGTATCTGAACATACAGATGTTTGCAATGATCACTGGCTTCAGGATTTTTTGTTGTTGTTGTTGTTGTTGTTTTGTTTTTCCACGAGACAGGGTTTCCCTGTAGCTGAAGTTTAACGGCCTGGTGTTTTTGTGACTTACTGCTTCAAAGAACTTCTCCATTTCTTTATCCCTAAGGGAAAAGAAATATAATCACTAAATACATTTAAGTGTCTTTCAACCATTTTAGATCCCTCTGTTGAGAGTTCTCTGTTTAGGTCTGTACTCCATTTTTTAAAATTGGATTATTTGTTCTTTGGATGACCAATTTCTCGACTTCCTTGTGTATTTTGGAGATTAGTGAAGATCTTTTCCCATTCTGTAAGGCCGTCGTTTTGTCTTGTTGGCCATGTTCTTTGCTTTACAGAAGCTTTTCAGTTTCAGGAGGTCTCACTTATTAATTGTTTCTCTCAGTGTCTGTTTTTTTTTCTTTTTTTTTTTCTTTTTTTTTTCTTTTTTTTCTTTTTTTCTTTTTTTCTTTTTTTTCTTCTTCTTCTTTTCTTTTTTTTTCTTTTTTTTCTCTCTTTAGTTTTTTTCTTTGTTCTTTTTTTTGTTTTGTTTTTCTTTTTTTTTTCTTTTTTCTTTTTTTTCTTTTTCTCTCAGTGTCTGTGCTACTGGGGTTCTATTTAGCAAGCGTTCTCCTGTGCCAATGTGTTCAAGTGCATTTGATATTTTTATTTTTATATTCTTTTATTGTGGATGAAGTCAATTATTTGAACTCTCAAATATTTTTATTGTTATTATCTCTCTATTTGTTTGCTTATTTGTGGTTGTTCACCAACTTGACTATCTAGAGGAAGTAAAAGTCGTAACAAGGTTTCCGTAGGTGAACCTGCGGAAGGATCATTAACGTGAGAGAGCAGCGGCGGCGGCTCTGCCCGCCCGCTCGCCTGCCTCGCCCGAGTTCTCGCCGGGAGGCGCGCTCCCCGGGTCGCACATGTGTTGTGCGCCCGGAAGTGTGCGTGCGCACGGGCGCGCATGGCGGTCGTGAGAGAGAGGTCGAGAGAGGGGGAAGGGGGACGGGCGCCGGCTCGCCCGCCCTCCTCGCCCCGTCCGAGGACCCGTGTCTGGCTCTGCCGCTGGCGGCTCACGGCGGACGGCGGCTCTCTTCCCGCTCTCGCTCTCCTCCGTCCACTCCCGCTGCTTGCCTCACCGCACCGCAGCGGCCCGCGGGTGTGTCCCCTCTTTCCCGGGCGCGCGTCTTTCCCTCTCCATCCCTCTTCCCGGGGGAGGATGGGCGAGGGTCTGGCGGCGCCCCGGGCCCCCTCTCGCCGCCGACCTCCGCTCGCGCGCCGTGGCGCCGCGGCGCGCCTGTCGGGGAGGCGGCGGAGCTTGGGCGCACTTTTTTTCCCCCCTCTCCACCTCCTTCTCCAAAGGACCGGGGTAGACCAGTAGTCCCTCCCACCGGGCGGGAGGCCATTTTTTTCCCCCGGGGATGCGGCGGGTCGACCAGATGTCCCGCTGGACTCTTTTTTTTTTTTTTTTTTTTTTTTTAATGTATAATATATATTATATCTTCCTAGACCTGACGGGTCGACCAGTTGTCTCTGTGCACTTCCTTTTTTTTTGACGGACTGGAAGCGGGTCGACCAGTTGTCCGATTAAATATTTGGCCTTAAAATGCTAAGTACAGGGGTCGACCAGTTGGCCTTTTGAACTTGGGTCGACCAGTTGTCTTTTTCCATGTCTTGATTGAATGATGTCATTCTTCAATGTGTTGGTGGTTAGTTTATCTCTTTTGTTCTCTATGCCAACACGCCCCACTCACCAAACACTTTTTTTTTAATTTATTTATTTACTTATTTTTATTTTACTTTTTTATTATTTATTTATTTATTTATTTATACATACATACATACATCCTGTCTATCTGTCCAGATGGGGCAGGGGTAGAAGGGGCTAGCTATGAGAGGAAGGTGCTCGGTGGGCATCCAGTTGTAAATAAGGCTGGGAATAAATAGCTGAATATTAATTCATTTGAGTAATATTAAAACTGTTCAAGTAGAAAACAATTGCTTTCTTTTTCTGTTTGCCCAGAGATCTGACTGACTGCAACTTGGAAAGAAGACGGCCCTGCTGGACAGAGACCTCCCTCCTGCTTTGGGTGGGTCGACCAGTTTACATGTTTATTTCCACGTTTTGTCTTTTATGGATTGAATGGATGTGTCTCTCTCTTTTTTTTTTTTTTTTTGGTTTTTCGAGACAGGGTTTCTCTGTGGCTTTGGAGCCTGTCCTGGAACTAGCACTGTAGACCAGGCTGGTCTCGAACTCACAGAGATCCGCCTACCTCTGCCTCCCGAGTACTGGGATTAAAGGCGTGCGCCACCATCGCCCGGCTCTCATTTTTTTTTTCACGATTGCTTGCTTGCTTGCTTGCTTACTGACTTACTTACTTACTATCTGTTCAGCCCATCTCATTTACTTACTTCTTTAAAAAAAATGACCCACCTAGTTATTTACTTACTTACTTACTTACTTACTTGTTCATTCATTCCTTCACTTCCTTATCTTCTTTCATATATCTGTTTATTTATCTGCTGATTTAGCGTGACTCATTTACTTATTGAATGTTTCAATTATTATTTAGTTTTATTCATTTATTCATTCTTTATGTCTATTTTTATGTATGTATTTACTTACTTTCTTAATTTTTTTTTTACTTTTTAAAATTTACTTAATTTTTTTCTTTCTTTGGGAATGTAGATTCTTTCTTCCTTTCTTCCTTTCTTTCCTTCTTTCTGTCTCCTGACTGTCACTGGCTAAGAAAATGGTGGCCTCCATGTCACTGGTCAGCATAGCAGCTCCTAAAATGGAATTTGATGAAGGGATACATAGATAGATAGATAGATAGATAGATAGATAGATAGATAGATAGATAGATGGGATGCGCACACGCTCACACACACACACACACACACACACACACACACATATGCATGCACGTGCATGACATGTACAGATGGGGGGCGATTCCAATGTTTTCAGAGGAAGGTGCTCGCTGGTAATAATAAATGTGCTGGTAAATAAGGCTGGAAATAGCTGAATATTAAATCATTAAAACTCTTCAAATAAATAAAAAGCAATTCCATTTCTCTCTCTCTCTCTTTCTCACCATATACCAGCACATCTGAACTGACTGCAACATACAAAAGAAGAAGAAACACGGAAAGAAGACATCCCTGCTGGACAGGATCTGAGATGAGAATAAATTCATCGAATGGCTGCCAACAGCATTTCATTGAGAAGAGATTCCACATTTTATGCTGTACAGTTACTTAGTTAGATAGATAGATAAAGAGAGGCCTGTGAACTGGGGTGGGCTGTGGCTTCTCAGGTCACCTCAGGTCAGGGAGGGGCTGAGGAGTGTCCCATTGGCCTTGACAATAGGCAGGAGTCAGAGGTTAATGTCAGGGCAGGGCCTGAGAGTTCCTCAAAGGGAATGAATGGAGACCCTTGCTTACCTAAGAAATGCCTGACCTTGGAAAAGGACTTGTGGAAAGCGGGCCCTTGAAACTGTGGTTTCACGTCTTACTAGAAAGCTCCCTCTTGGAAGGGAAAGTCATCGTGATATCTTACTCTTTTCCCAAGGATACCCTACCTACCCTTCTGATCATTCTTACTGAATTAAGTCTTCCACTGCAAATAAATAAATAAATAAATAATAAATGAAGTGGGTGAGTGAGTGAGTGAGTGAGTAAGTAAGTAAGTAAGTAAGTAAACAAGCAAATACGTGGATGGACAAATAAATACAAAGTTTGCTGTTGTTGACTGACTTTTGATTTCATAATGAATCTCTCTCTCTCTCTCTCTCACACACACACACACACACACACACACACACTAAATATACAATAAAAGGAAGCATAACACCTTTACTCAGGGGGCAGAGTGAACTCTGAAAGTTTTCCAGGCGGGGGGGGGGGAGAGACAGAATATAAGAACAAAATGAGAAACAAGGAAAAATAGTGTTGGCTGGCTGGCCGGCTTTCAGTTCCCTGACAGAAATGAGCACATTGTGGAGGAAACACAAAGTTGTTACACTATGTGGGTGTGATGAGGAGAGATTGTGAGTGAGTGTCCTGTCAGAACAAAGTTAGTCCCATAGTTGATGAAATTCATTATCCCAAAACTTCAGCAGAATATATCCCAAGTTTGCAAATGTGTGATCAGCTTGTGACAGGTTGGGCTGGAGATGCTGAGAACTGGGGAGCCCTCAATGCAAGAGCAGACACTCATTCCCATGAAGAGGGAGAGAGGGAGGGAGGGAGGGAGGGAGGGATCATTCATTCCTATACTCAAGTTTAAAGAAAGATGAGTGGCTATCTATGGAGAGACCACTCACAGATATGAAAAATCATTTCCTAAAAATCAAATTTCTCAGTCAGTATGCAACTGCTATGGTGCTTCTCCTAGATAGAGCAAAACACACAAACAAACTGATTCCTTGATCTAGAGCCACAGTGCACATGCTGTGGAAAAGGGGACATGGCCAACTTGAATCACAATATTCATCAGAGCATGAAAAGAGCGTAAAAAGGACACAGAGGAGAGATAATTGTGGTCCTTCCTTCCTCCCTCCCTCCCTCCCTCCCTCCTTCCCTCAGGAAGTGACTGACAGATGAGACTTTGTCCAAGCAGGTTCTGTCTGAAATACCAGACTTGAGTTTCCCCCTCTGTGGGTATTAGCTAATCAGTCCTCCCTTCTTTCTGTAGGAAGGTGGTGCATGTCTCTCAGAACTTACCTGGTTTCCTCTGCACCAGGTGAACCAGGGAAAAGCTTTCTAAGCCTTATTCAGACCCATAGAGGCTGCGCTGTGTGTGACTTCAGAGACCTCAGGGAGTATAGGGGTGGGTGGGTGCTTGATGCTTCAGACTCATGTCATTGAAGGACATAACATAGTCTGGATTCACAGAGATTCACAACACAGAGCCATTGTCACTTACTAACAGCTCAGGACACCCAGAGCTAACAAGAAATTGCAGTCTCAGCCGGGCTTTAATCACAGCACACACACAGATCTCTGTGAATTCAAAGATGGCCTGATTTACAGAGTGAGTTTTAGGACAGCCCAAGATACACAAAGAAACCCTTTCTTGAAAAACAAAGCAAAACAGCAAAAGAAAGAAAGACAAGGAAAAAGAAAAAAATGGCAGTCTCTTTCCACTCTCTCCTCCATTGGCTCTTAAAGAGCTCTCAAGCTGAACTGGAGACTATGGTGTCACTCAAAACTGGGAAACCAGAAACCTTAGGGGGGTCACAGGAGTCGGACTGACTGCAGCACTTGATGCCTCAACCCTGCTAATGGCTGTGATATAAGGCATGGTAAAATACGGGCTTTGGCAGAGCACTACTCCCCTTTCTCTATTATTATTGCTACACAACGAAAAGGACCAGGGGGGAGGGGTGATGATGTGCAGTCAGTGCTGGTATTGAAATCTCACTGACTCCTTCCGCACTCCTTGTCAATTCCCGACTTTGTCAAATCAACTATCGTGAATCTTTGATGTGGGTTGGCCCTTTAGGAACTCAGAGAAACAAGACAGACAGACCTGTTTCATCCCAGAAACCTCCCAGTTCCTGAGCCCTAGCCCTGGAAGTCTCAAAGCCATCACATCCAGAAATCTCTCTAGTCCCTGCTAGTGGTGAACTCACTTCGTCTTCCCCAGGACCACTAATTATTTCTCCATGTTTTCCTGTGAGATCTGAGGCCAGCTTTCTTCTTCCTCCCTCTGGCCTCTCCACGAACGATCTCCATTCTCTAGACAACATGTCTAGAACCGAGTCTTATAGGCACCGAGAGAGTGTGTCTTGAGGGCAGTTGGCGTTTCTAGGACACGAGTGACATCACAAAATTCCGAGAGCTCTCTGGGATACCGTGGAATTTCCAGAGAAGGGACTGCTGATGTCGTGAGGCACGGCCTTTACCTCCTTGCTGATATTTCTCCCCGAACTGACCGACCGACCGACCGACCGACCAACCGGAACCTGAGGTTTCCTTTCCAGGAGTCTCTCCTCCGACACAGAGGGAGCCATTCAGGATTTCCTCCTTCCAAAACCAGAAATTTCTCTCTGCTTCATTAATATCTTCTCACTACTTCCTGAACCCATGGGGAGTTAGTTAGTTGAACACTCACTTTTTTCATGAATGACCCTTCCTCCCTCTCCTGAACATCTCATATTACTGATTCATACTCAGTAAAACAGTAATATGAGAAATTAGGCCAGGAGGACATGGAAGATGAGGGTTGAGTCTTCTGAAGTGAACAAGCACTTAGGGAAGGCTAAACTTAAGGGAATTTGACTCTGAGTGGCAAGACATGAATAGCTGCTGCCAAGGCACAGATACAGGCACCAACTGGGCCCTCGGCATCCTCCTGCATCATCAGAGCTGTGTGGGAAACTCAGCCCAAAGGAGGGGCCGTGTTCAAAGGGAGAGGGCATTTTCGAGGACAGCACTGTTTTCTTTTTCTTCTTTCTTTCTTTCTTTCTTTCTTTCTTTCTTTCTTTCTTTTTTTTTTCGAGACAGGGTTGTTCTGTAGTTTTTTTTTTTTTTTTGGAGCCTGTCCTGGAACTAGCTCTTGTAGACCAGGCTGGTCTTGAACTCACATGCTTTCTTTTTTTTTCTATTGGATATTTTTGACTTCTTTATCAAAGATCAGGTGTTCGAAGATGTGTGGATCAATATCCGGGTCTTCTATTCGGTTCCATTGGTCCTCCTGTCTGTTCTTATGCCAGGACCAGGCTGTTTTCAGAACTGTAGCTTACAGAGTGTTCTTGCAGGTGGGGCACAGAAGAGGTTAATTACGGTACCTTAGTTCTTCTGCTTTTCTAGCAGACCGGAGCCCAGCTGACAGGAATCCAGTAGAGATGGTGTCAAGGTTCACACTGACACTAACAGCTGTAACTTGAGCAGGATTTGTGATCCACATGAAATTTGCAATGAATTGCAGCAAATCTGTGACACTCTAACTTGCTCAGGCTCAGTATCTGAACATACAGATGTTTTCAATGATCACTGGCTTCAGGATTTTTTTTTTTTTGTTGTTGTTGTTGTTTTGTTTTTCCACGAGACAGGGTTTCCCTGTAGCTGAAGTTTAACGGCCTGGTGTTTTTGTGACTTACTGCTTCAAAGAACTTCTCCATTTCTTTATCCCTAAGGGAAAAGAAATATAATCACTAAATACATTTAAGTGTCTTTCAACCATTTTAGATCCCTCTGTTGAGAGTTCTGTGTTTAGGTCTGTACTCCATTTTTTAAAATTGGATTATTTGTTCTTTGGATGACCAATTTCTCGACTTCCTTGTGTATTTTGGAGATTAGTGAAGATCTTTTCCCATTCTGTAAGGCCGTCGTTTTGTCTTGTTGGCCATGTTCTTTGCTTTACAGAAGCTTTTCAGTTTCAGGAGGTCTCACTTATTAATTGTTTCTCTCAGTGTCTGTTTTTTTTTCTTTTTTCTTTCTTTTTTTTTCTTTTTTTTCTTTTTTTCTTTTTTTTCTTCTTCTTCTTTTTTTTTCTTTTTTTTCTCTCTTTAGTTTTTTTCTTTGTTCTTTTTTTTTGTTTTGTTTTTCTTTTTTCTTTTTTTTCTTTTTCTCTCAGTGTCTGTGCTACTGGGGTTCTATTTAGCAAGCGTTCTCCTGTGCCAATGTGTTCAAGTGCATTTGATATTTTTATTTTTATATTCTTTTATTGTGGATGAAGTCAATTATTTGAACTCTCAAATATTTTTATTGTTATTATCTCTCTATTTGTTTGCTTATTTGTGGTTGTTCACCAACTTGACTATCTAGAGGAAGTAAAAGTCGTAACAAGGTTTCCGTAGGTGAACCTGCGGAAGGATCATTAACGTGAGAGAGCAGCGGCGGCGGCTCTGCCCGCCCGCTCGCCTGCCTCGCCCGAGTTCTCGCCGGGAGGCGCGCTCCCCGGGTCGCACGTGTGTTGTGCGCACGGAAGTGTGCGTGCGCACGGGCGCGCGTGGCGGTCGTGAGAGAGAGGTCGAGAGAGGGGGAAGGGGGACGGGCGCCGGCTCGCCCGCCCTCCTCGCCCCGTCCGAGGACCCGTGTCTGGCTCTGTCGCTGGCGGCTCACGGCGGACGGCGGCTCTCTTCCCGCTCTCGCTCTCCTCCGTCCACTCCCGCTGCTTGCCTCACCGCACCGCAGCGGCCCGCGGGTGTGTCCCCTCTTTCCCGGGCGCGCGCCTTTCCCTCTCCATCCCTCTTCCCGGGGGAGGATGGGCGAGGGTCTGGCGGCGCCCCGGGCCCCCTCTCGCCGCCGACCTCCGCTCGCGCGCCGTGGCGCCGCGGCGCGCCTGTCGGGGAGGCGGCGGAGGTTGGGCGCACTTTTTTTTCCCCCCTCTCCACCTCCTTCTCCAAAGGACCGGGGTAGACCAGTAGTCCCTCCCACCGGGCGGGAGGCCATTTTTTTCCCCCGGGGATGCGGCGGGTCGACCAGATGTCCCGCTGGACTCTTTTTTTTTTTTTTTTTTTTTTAATGTATAATATATATTATATCTTCCTAGACCTGACGGGTCGACCAGTTGTCTCTGTGCACTTCCTTTTTTTTTGACGGACTGGAAGCGGGTCGACCAGTTGTCCGATTAAATATTTGGCCTTAAAATGCTAAGTACTGGGGTCGACCAGTTGGCCTTGTGAACTTGGGTCGACCAGTTGTCTTTTTCCATGTCTTGATTGAATGATGTCATTCTTCAATGTGTTGGTGGTTAGTTTATCTCTTTTGTTCTCTATGCCAACACGCCCCACTCACCAAACACTTTTTTTTTAATTTATTTATTTACTTATTTTTATTTTACTTTTTTATTATTTATTTATTTATTTATACATACATACATACATCCTGTCTATCTGTCCAGATGGGGCAGGGGTAGAAGGGGCTAGCTATGAGAGGAAGGTGCTCGGTGGGCATCCAGTTGTAAATAAGGCTGGGAATAAATAGCTGAATATTAATTCATTTGAGTAATATTAAAACTGTTCAAGTAGAAAACAATTGCTTTCTTTTTCTGTTTGCCCAGAGATCTGACTGACTGCAACTTGGAAAGAAGACGGCCCTGCTGGACAGAGACCTCCCTCCTGCTTTGGGTGGGTCGACCAGTTTACATGTTTATTTCCACGTTTTGTCTTTTATGGATTGAATGGATGTGTCTCTCTCTTTTTTTTTTTTTTTTTTTTTTTTGGTTTTTCGAGACAGGGTTTCTCTGTGGCTTTGGAGCCTGTCCTGGAACTAGCACTGTAGACCAGGCTGGTCTCGAACTCACAGAGATCCGCCTACCTCTGCCTCCCGAGTACTGGGATTAAAGGCGTGCACCACCATCGCCCGGCTCTCATTTTTTTTTTCACGATTGCTTGCTTGCTTGCTTGCTTACTTACTTACTTACTTACTATCTGTTCAGCCCATCTCATTTACTTACTTCTTTAAAAAAAATGACCCACCTAGTTATTTACTTACTTACTTACTTACTTGTTCATTCATTCCTTCACTTCCTTATCTTCTTTCATATATCTGTTTATTTATCTGCTGATTTAGCGTGACTCATTTACTTATTGAATGTTTCAATTATTATTTAGTTTTATTCATTTATTCATTCTTTATGTCTATTTTTATGTATGTATTTACTTACTTTCTTAATTTTTTTTTTACTTTTTAAAATTTACTTAATTTTTTTCTTTCTTTGGGAATGTAGATTCTTTCTTCCTTTCTTCCTTTCTTTCCTTCTTTCTGTCTCCTGACTGTCACTGGCTAAGAAAATGGTGGCCTCCATGTCACTGGTCAGCATAGCAGCTCCTAAAATGGAATTTGATGAAGGGATACATAGATAGATAGATAGATAGATAGATAGATAGATAGATAGATAGATAGATAGATAGATGGGATGCGCACACGCTCACACACACACACACACACACATATGCACGCACGTGCATGACATGTACAGATGGGGGGCGATTCCAATGTTTTCAGAGGAAGGTGCTCGCTGGTAATAATAAATGTGCTGGTAAATAAGGCTGGAAATAGCTGAATATTAAATCATTAAAACTCTTCAAATAAATAAAAAGCAATTCCATTTCTCTCTCTCTCTCTTTCTCACCATATACCAGCACATCTGAACTGACTGCAACATACAAAAGAAGAAGAAACACGGAAAGAAGACATCCCTGCTGGACAGGATCTGAGATGAGAATAAATTCATCGAATGGCTGCCAACAGCATTTCATTGAGAAGAGATTCCACATTTTATGCTGTACAGTTACTTAGTTAGATAGATAGATAAAGAGAGGCCTGTGAACTGGGGTGGGCTGTGGCTTCTCAGGTCACCTCAGGTCAGGGAGGGGCTGAGGAGTGTCCCATTGGCCTTGACAATAGGCAGGAGTCAGAGGTTAATGTCAGGGCAGGGCCTGAGAGTTCCTCAAAGGGAATGAATGGAGACCCTTGCTTACCTAAGAAATGCCTGACCTTGGAAAAGGACTTGTGGAAAGCGGGCCCTTGAAACTGTGGTTTCACGTCTTACTAGAAAGCTCCCTCTTGGAAGGGAAAGTCATCGTGATATCTTACTCTTTTCCCAAGGATACCCTACCTACCCTTCTGATCATTCTTACTGAATTAAGTCTTCCACTGCAAATAAATAAATAAATAAATAATAAATGAAGTGGGTGAGTGAGTGAGTGAGTAAGTAAGTAAGTAAGTAAGTAAACAAGCAAATACGTGGATGGACAAATAAATACAAAGTTTGCTGTTGTTGACTGACTTTTGATTTCATAATGAATCTCTCTCTCTCTCTCTCACACACACACACACACATACACACACACACACACTAAATATACAATAAAAGGAAGCATAACACCTTTACTCAGGGGGCAGAGTGAACTCTGAAAGTTTTCCAGGCGGGGGGGGGGGAGAGACAGAATATAAGAACAAAATGAGAAACAAGGAAAAATAGTGTTGGCTGGCTGGCCGGCTTTCAGTTCCCTGACAGAAATGAGCACATTGTGGAGGAAACACAAAGTTGTTACACTATGTGGGTGTGATGAGGAGAGATTGTGAGTGAGTGTCCTGTCAGAACAAAGTTAGTCCCATAGTTGATGAAATTCATTATCCCAAAACTTCAGCAGAATATATCCCAAGTTTGCAAATGTGTGATCAGCTTGTGACAGGTTGGGCTGGAGATGCTGAGAACTGGGGAGCCCTCAATGAAAGAGCAGACACTCATTCCCATGAAGAGGGAGAGAGGGAGGGAGGGAGGGAGGGATCATTCATTCCTATACTCAAGTTTAAAGAAAGATGAGTGGCTATCTATGGAGAGACCACTCACAGATATGAAAAATCATTTCCTAAAAATCAAATTTCTCAGTCAGTATGCAACTGCTATGGTGCTTCTCCTAGATAGAGCAAAACACACAAACAAACTGATTCCTTGATCTAGAGCCACAGTGCACATGCTGTGGAAAAGGGGACATGGCCAACTTGAATCACAATATTCATCAGAGCATGAAAAGAGCGTAAAAAGGACACAGAGGAGAAATAATTGTGGTCCTTCCTTCCTCCCTCCCTCCCTCCCTCCCTCCCTCCCTCCCTCCCTCCTTCCCTCAGGAAGTGACTGACAGATGAGACTTTGTCCAAGCAGGTTCTGTCTGAAATACCAGACTTGAGTTTCCCCCTCTATGGGTATTAGCTAATCAGTCCTCCCTTCTTTCTGTAGGAAGGTGCTGCATGTCTCTCAGAACTTACCTGGTTTCCTCTGCACCAGGTGAACCAGGGAAAAGCTTTCTAAGCCTTATTCAGACCCATAGAGGCTGCGCTGTGTGTGACTTCAGAGACCTCAGGGAGTATAGCGGTGGGTGGGTGCTTGATGCTTCAGACTCATGTCATTGAAGGACATAACATAGTCTGGATTCACAGAGATTCACAACACAGAGCCATTGTCACTTACTAACAGCTCAGGACACCCAGAGCTAACAAGAAATTGCAGTCTCAGCCGGGCTTTAATCACAGCACACACACAGATCTCTGTGAATTCAAAGATGGCCTGATTTACAGAGTGAGTTTTAGGACAGCCCAAGATACACAAAGAAACCCTTTCTTGAAAAACAAAGCAAAACAG
Organism: Microtus pennsylvanicus; assembly: GCF_037038515.1. Lineage (NCBI taxonomy): Eukaryota > Metazoa > Chordata > Mammalia > Rodentia > Cricetidae > Microtus > Microtus pennsylvanicus. Next base: position 113,734,014 of record NC_134586.1, on the reverse strand, counting down.
CAAAAGAAAGAAAGACAAGGAAAAAGAAAAAAATGGCAGTCTCTTTCCACTCTCTCCTCCATTGGCTCTTAAAGAGCTCTCAAGCTGAACTGGAGACCATGGTGTCACTCAAAACTGGGAAGCCAGAAACCTTAGGGGGGTCACAGGAGTCGGACTGACTGCAGCACTTGATGCCTCAACCCTGCTAATGGCTGTGATATAAGGCATGGTAAAATACGGGCTTTGGCAGAGCACTACTCCCCTTTCTCTATTATTATTGCTACACAACGAAAAGGACCGGGGGGGGGGGTGATGATGTGCAGTCAGTGCTGGTATTGAAATCTCACTGACTCCTTCCGCACTCCTTGTCAATTCCCGACTTTGTCAAATCAACTATCGTGAATCTTTGATGTGGGTTGGCCCTTTAGGAACTCAGAGAAACAAGACAGACAGACCTGTTTCATCCCAGAAACCTCCCAGTTCCTGAGCCCTAGCCCTGGAAGTCTCAAAGCCATCACATCCAGAAATCTCTCTAGTCCCTGCTAGTGGTGAACTCACTTCGTCTTCCCCAGGACCACTAATTATTTCTCCATGTTTTCCTGTGAGATCTGAGGCCAGCTTTCTTCTTCCTCCCTCTGGCCTCTCCACGAACGATCTCCATTCTCTAGACAACATGTCTAGAACCGAGTCTTATAGGCACCGAGAGAGTGTGTCTTGAGGGCAGTTGGCGTTTCTAGGACACGAGTGACATCACAAAATTCCGAGAGCTCTCTGGGATACCGTGGAATTTCCAGAGAAGGGACTGCTGATGTCGTGAGGCACGGCCTTTACCTCCTTGCTGATATTTCTCCCCGAACTGACCGACCGACCGACCGACCGACCAACCGGAACCTGAGGTTTCCTTTCCAGGAGTCTCTCCTGCGACACAGAGGGAGCCATTCAGGATTTCCTCCTTCCAAAACCAGAAATTTCTCTCTGCTTCATTAATATCTTCTCACTACTTCCTGAACCCATGGGGAGTTAGTTAGTTGAACACTCACTTTTTTCATGAATGACCCTTCCTCCCTCTCCTGAACATCTCATATTACTGATTCATACTCAGTAAAACAGTAATATGAGAAATTAGGCCAGGAGGACATGGAAGATGAGGGTTGAGTCTTCTGAAGTGAACAAGCACTTAGGGAAGGCTAAACTTAAGGGAATTTGACTCTGAGTGGCAAGACATGAATAGCTGCTGCCAAGGCACAGATACAGGCACCAACTGGGCCCTCGGCATCCTCCTGCATCATCAGAGCTGTGTGGGAAACTCAGCCCAAAGGAGGGGCCGTGTTCAAAGGGAGAGGGCATTTTCGAGGACAGCACTGTTTTCTTTTTCTTCTTTCTTTCTTTCTTTCTTTCTTTTTTTTTTTTCGAGACAGGGTTGTTCTGTAGTTTTTTTTTTTTTGGAGCCTGTCCTGGAACTAGCTCTTGTAGACCAGGCTGGTCTTGAACTCACATGCTTTCTTTTTTTTTCTATTGGATATTTTTGACTTCTTTATCAAAGATCAGGTGTTCGAAGATGTGTGGATCGATATCCGGGTCTTCTATTCGGTTCCATTGGTCCTCCTGTCTGTTCTTATGCCAGGACCAGGCTGTTTTCAGAACTGTAGCTTACAGAGTGTTCTTGCAGGTGGGGCACAGAAGAGGTTAATTACGGTACCTTAGTTCTTCTGCTTTTCTAGCAGACCGGAGCCCAGCTGACAGGAATCCAGTAGAGATGGTGTCAAGGTTCACACTGACACTAACAGCTGTAACTTGAGCAGGATTTGTGATCCACATGAAATTTGCAATGAATTGCAGCAAATCTGTGACACTCTAACTTGCTCAGGCTCAGTATCTGAACATACAGATGTTTGCAATGATCACTGGCTTCAGGATTTTTTTTGTTGTTGTTGTTGTTGTTGTTTTGTTTTTCCACGAGACAGGGTTTCCCTGTAGCTGAAGTTTAACGGCCTGGTGTTTTTGTGACTTACTGCTTCAAAGAACTTCTCCATTTCTTTATCCCTAAGGGAAAAGAAATATAATCACTAAATACATTTAAGTGTCTTTCAACCATTTTAGATCCCTCTGTTGAGAGTTCTCTGTTTAGGTCTGTACTCCATTTTTTAAAATTGGATTATTTGTTCTTTGGATGACCAATTTCTCGACTTCTTTGTGTATTTTGGAGATTAGTGAAGATCTTTTCCCATTCTGTAAGGCCGTCGTTTTGTCTTGTTGGCCATGTTCTTTGCTTTACAGAAGCTTTTCAGTTTCAGGAGGTCTCACTTATTAATTGTTTCTCTCAGTGTCTGTTTTTTTTTCTTCTTTTTTTCTTTTTTTTTCTTTTTTTTCTTTTTTTCTTTTTTTCTTTTTTTCCTTCTTCTTCTTTTCTTTTTTTTTCTTTTTTTCTCTCTTTAGTTTTTTTCTTTGTTCTTTTTTTTGTTTTGTTTTTCTTTTTTTTTTCTTTTTTCTTTTTTTTCTTTTTCTCTCAGTGTCTGTGCTACTGGGGTTCTATTTAGCAAGCGTTCTCCTGTGCCAATGTGTTCAAGTGCATTTGATATTTTTATTTTTATATTCTTTTATTGTGGATGAAGTCAATTATTTGAACTCTCAAATATTTTTATTGTTATTATCTCTCTATTTGTTTGCTTATTTGTGGTTGTTCACCAACTTGACTATCTAGAGGAAGTAAAAGTCGTAACAAGGTTTCCGTAGGTGAACCTGCGGAAGGATCATTAACGTGAGAGAGCAGCGGCGGCGGCTCTGCCCGCCCGCTCGCCTGCCTCGCCCGAGTTCTCGCCGGGAGGCGCGCTCCCCGGGTCGCACGTGTGTTGTGCGCACGGAAGTGTGCGTGCGCACGGGCGCGCGTGGCGGTCGTGAGAGAGAGGTCGAGAGAGGGGGAAGGGGGACGGGCGCCGGCTCGCCCGCCCTCCTCGCCCCGTCCGAGGACCCGTGTCTGGCTCTGCCGCTGGCGGCTCACGGCGGACGGCGGCTCTCTTCCCGCTCTCGCTCTCCTCCGTCCACTCCCGCTGCTTGCCTCACCGCACCGCAGCGGCCCGCGGGTGTGTCCCCTCTTTCCCGGGCGCGCGCCTTTCCCTCTCCATCCCTCTTCCCGGGGGAGGATGGGCGAGGGTCTGGCGGCGCCCCGGGCCCCCTCTCGCCGCCAACCTCCGCTCGCGCGCCGTGGCGACGCGGCGCGCCTGTCGGGGAGGCGGCGGAGGTTGGGCGCACTTTTTTTTCCCCCCTCTCCACCTCCTTCTCCAAAGGACCGGGGTAGACCAGTAGTCCCTCCCACCGGGCGGGAGGCCATTTTTTTCCCCCGGGGATGCGGCGGGTCGACCAGATGTCCCGCTGGACTCTTTTTTTTTTTTTTTTTTTTTTTTTTTTAATGTATAATATATATTATATCTTCCTAGACCTGACGGGTCGACCAGTTGTCTCTGTGCACTTCCTTTTTTTTTGACGGACTGGAAGCGGGTCGACCAGTTGTCCGATTAAATATTTGGCCTTAAAATGCTAAGTACCGGGGTCGACCAGTTGGCCTTGTGAACTTGGGTCGACCAGTTGTCTTTTTCCATGTCTTGATTGAATGATGTCATTCTTCAATGTGTTGGTGGTTAGTTTATCTCTTTTGTTCTCTATGCCAACACGCCCCACTCACCAAACACTTTTTTTTTAATTTATTTATTTACTTATTTTTATTTTACTTTTTTATTATTTATTTATTTATTTATACATACATACATACATCCTGTCTATCTGTCCAGATGGGGCAGGGGTAGAAGGGGCTAGCTATGAGAGGAAGGTGCTCGGTGGGCATCCAGTTGTAAATAAGGCTGGGAATAAATAGCTGAATATTAATTCATTTGAGTAATATTAAAACTGTTCAAGTAGAAAACAATTGCTTTCTTTTTCTGTTTGCCCAGAGATCTGACTGACTGCAACTTGGAAAGAAGACGGCCCTGCTGGACAGAGACCTCCCTCCTGCTTTGGGTGGGTCAACCAGTTTACATGTTTATTTCCACGTTTTGTCTTTTATGGATTGAATGGATGTGTCTCTCTCTTTTTTTTTTTTTTTTTTGGTTTTTCGAGACAGGGTTTCTCTGTGGCTTTGGAGCCTGTCCTGGAACTAGCACTGTAGACCAGGCTGGTCTCGAACTCACAGAGATCCGCCTACCTCTGCCTCCCGAGTACTGGGATTAAAGGCGTGCGCCACCATCGCCCGGCTCTCATTTTTTTTTTCACGATTGCTTGCTTGCTTGCTTGCTTACTTACTTACTTACTTACTATCTGTTCAGCCCATCTCATTTACTTACTTCTTTAAAAAAAATGACCCACCTAGTTATTTACTTACTTACTTACTTACTTACTTGTTCATTCATTCCTTCACTTCCTTATCTTCTTTCATATATCTGTTTATTTATCTGCTGATTTAGCGTGACTCATTTACTTATTGAATGTTTCAATTATTATTTAGTTTTATTCATTTATTCATTCTTTATGTCTATTTTTATGTATGTATTTACTTACTTTCTTAATTTTTTTTTTACTTTTTAAAATTTACTTAATTTTTTTCTTTCTTTGGGAATGTAGATTCTTTCTTCCTTTCTTCCTTTCTTTCCTTCTTTCTGTCTCATGACTGTCACTGGCTAAGAAAATGGTGGCCTCCATGTCACTGGTCAGCATAGCAGCTCCTAAAATGGAATTTGATGAAGGGATACATAGATAGATAGATAGATAGATAGATAGATAGATAGATAGATAGATAGATAGATAGATAGATGGGATGCGCACACGCTCACACACACACACACACACACACACACACACATATGCACGCACGTGCATGACATGTACAGATGGGGGGCGATTCCAATGTTTTCAGAGGAAGGTGCTCGCTGGTAATAATAAATGTGCTGGTAAATAAGGCTGGAAATAGCTGAATATTAAATCATTAAAACTCTTCAAATAAATAAAAAGCAATTCCATTTCTCTCTCTCTCTCTTTCTCACCATATACCAGCACATCTGAACTGACTGCAACATACAAAAGAAGAAGAAACACGGAAAGAAGACATCCCTGCTGGACAGGATCTGAGATGAGAATAAATTCATCGAATGGCTGCCAACAGCATTTCATTGAGAAGAGATTCCACATTTTATGCTGTACAGTTACTTAGTTAGATAGATAGATAAAGAGAGGCCTGTGAACTGGGGTGGGCTGTGGCTTCTCAGGTCACCTCAGGTCAGGGAGGGGCTGAGGAGTGTCCCATTGGCCTTGACAATAGGCAGGAGTCAGAGGTTAATGTCAGGGCAGGGCCTGAGAGTTCCTCAAAGGGAATGAATGGAGACCCTTGCTTACCTAAGAAATGCCTGACCTTGGAAAAGGACTTGTGGAAAGCGGGCCCTTGAAACTGTGGTTTCACGTCTTACTAGAAAGCTCCCTCTTGGAAGGGAAAGTCATCGTGATAGCTTACTCTTTTCCCAAGGATACCCTACCTACCCTTCTGATCATTCTTACTGAATTAAGTCTTCCACTGCAAATAAATAAATAAATAAATAATAAATGAAGTGGGTGAGTGAGTGAGTGAGTGAGTAAGTAAGTAAGTAAGTAAGTAAGTAAACAAGCAAATACGTGGATGGACAAATAAATACAAAGTTTGCTGTTGTTGACTGACTTTTGATTTCATAATGAATCTCTCTCTCTCTCTCTCTCTCACACACACACACACACACACACACACACACTAAATATACAATAAAAGGAAGCATAACACCTTTACTCAGGGGGCAGAGTGAACTCTGAAAGTTTTCCAGGCGGGGGGTGGGGGGAGAGAGACAGAATATAAGAACAAAATGAGAAACAAGGAAAAATAGTGTTGGCTGGCTGGCCGGCTTTCAGTTCCCTGACAGAAATGAGCACATTGTGGAGGAAACACAAAGTTGTTACACTATGTGGGTGTGATGAGGAGAGATTGTGAGTGAGTGTCCTGTCAGAACAAAGTTAGTCCCATAGTTGATGAAATTCATTATCCCAAAACTTCAGCAGAATATATCCCAAGTTTGCAAATGTGTGATCAGCTTGTGACAGGTTGGGCTGGAGATGCTGAGAACTGGGGAGCCCTCAATGCAAGAGCAGACACTCATTCCCATGAAGAGGGAGAGAGGGAGGGAGGGAGGGAGGGAGGGATCATTCATTCCTATACTCAAGTTTAAAGAAAGATGAGTGGCTATCTATGGAGAGACCACTCACAGATATGAAAAATCATTTCCTAAAAATCAAATTTCTCAGTCAGTATGCAACTGCTATGGTGCTTCTCCTAGATAGAGCAAAACACACAAACAAACTGATTCCTTGATCTAGAGCCACAGTGCACATGCTGTGGAAAAGGGGACATGGCCAACTTGAATCACAATATTCATCAGAGCATGAAAAGAGCGTAAAAAGGACACAGAGGAGAGATAATTGTGGTCCTTCCTTCCTCCCTCCCTCCCTCCCTCCCTCCCTCCCTCCCTCCCTCCTTCCCTCAGGAAGTGACTGACAGATGAGACTTTGTCCAAGCAGGTTCTGTCTGAAATACCAGACTTGAGTTTCCCCCTCTGTGGGTATTAGCTAATCAGTCCTCCCTTCTTTCTGTAGGAAGGTGGTGCATGTCTCTCAGAACTTACCTGGTTTCCTCTGCACCAGGTGAACCAGGGAAAAGCTTTCTAAGCCTTATTCAGACCCATAGAGGCTGCGCTGTGTGTGACTTCAGAGACCTCAGGGAGTATAGGGGTGGGTGGGTGCTTGATGCTTCAGACTCATGTCATTGAAGGACATAACATAGTCTGGATTCACAGAGATTCACAACACAGAGCCATTGTCACTTACTAACAGCTCAGGACACCCAGAGCTAACAAGAAATTGCAGTCTCAGCCGGGCTTTAATCACAGCACACACACAGATCTCTGTGAATTCAAAGATGGCCTGATTTACAGAGTGAGTTTTAGGACAGCCCAAGATACACAAAGAAACCCTTTCTTGAAAAACAAAGCAAAACAGCAAAAGAAAGAAAGACAAGGAAAAAGAAAAAAATGGCAGTCTCTTTCCACTCTCTCCTCCATTGGCTCTTAAAGAGCTCTCAAGCTGAACTGGAGACCATGGTGTCACTCAAAACTGGGAAGCCAGAAACCTTAGGGGGGTCACAGGAGTCGGACTGACTGCAGCACTTGATGCCTCAACCCTGCTAATGGCTGTGATATAAGGCATGGTAAAATACGGGCTTTGGCAGAGCACTACTCCCCTTTCTCTATTATTATTGCTACACAACGAAAAGGACCGGGGGGGGGGGTGATGATGTGCAGTCAGTGCTGGTATTGAAATCTCACTGACTCCTTCCGCACTCCTTGTCAATTCCCGACTTTGTCAAATCAACTATCGTGAATCTTTGATGTGGGTTGGCCCTTTAGGAACTCAGAGAAACAAGACAGACAGACCTGTTTCATCCCAGAAACCTCCCAGTTCCTGAGCCCTAGCCCTGGAAGTCTCAAAGCCATCACATCCAGAAATCTCTCTAGTCCCTGCTAGTGGTGAACTCACTTCGTCTTCCCCAGGACCACTAATTATTTCTCCATGTTTTCCTGTGAGATCTGAGGCCAGCTTTCTTCTTCCTCCCTCTGGCCTCTCCACGAACGATCTCCATTCTCTAGACAACATGTCTAGAACCGAGTCTTATAGGCACCGAGAGAGTGTGTCTTGAGGGCAGTTGGCGTTTCTAGGACACGAGTGACATCACAAAATTCCGAGAGCTCTCTGGGATACCGTGGAATTTCCAGAGAAGGGACTGCTGATGTCGTGAGGCACGGCCTTTACCTCCTTGCTGATATTTCTCCCCGAACTGACCGACTGACCGACCGACCGACCAACCGGAACCTGAGGTTTCCTTTCCAGGAGTCTCTCCTCCGACACAGAGGGAGCCATTCAGGATTTCCTCCTTCCAAAACCAGAAATTTCTCTCTGCTTCATTAATATCTTCTCACTACTTCCTGAACCCATGGGGAGTTAGTTAGTTGAACACTCACTTTTTTCATGAATGACCCTTCCTCCCTCTCCTGAACATCTCATATTACTGATTCATACTCAGTAAAACAGTAATATGAGAAATTAGGCCAGGAGGACATGGAAGATGAGGGTTGAGTCTTCTGAAGTGAACAAGCACTTAGGGAAGGCTAAACTTAAGGGAATTTGACTCTGAGTGGCAAGACATGAATAGCTGCTGCCAAGGCACAGATACAGGCACCAACTGGGCCCTCGGCATCCTCCTGCATCATCAGAGCTGTGTGGGAAACTCAGCCCAAAGGAGGGGCCGTGTTCAAAGGGAGAGGGCATTTTCGAGGACAGCACTGTTTTCTTTTTCTTCTTTCTTTCTTTCTTTCTTTCTTTTTTTTTTTTCGAGACAGGGTTGTTCTGTAGTTTTTTTTTTTTTGGAGCCTGTCCTGGAACTAGCTCTTGTAGACCAGGCTGGTCTTGAACTCACATGCTTTCTTTTTTTTTCTATTGGATATTTTTGACTTCTTTATCAAAGATCAGGTGTTCGAAGATGTGTGGATCGATATCCGGGTCTTCTATTCGGTTCCATTGGTCCTCCTGTCTGTTCTTATGCCAGGACCAGGCTGTTTTCAGAACTGTAGCTTACAGAGTGTTCTTGCAGGTGGGGCACAGAAGAGGTTAATTACGGTACCTTAGTTCTTCTGCTTTTCTAGCAGACCGGAGCCCAGCTGACAGGAATCCAGTAGAGATGGTGTCAAGGTTCACACTGACACTAACAGCTGTAACTTGAGCAGGATTTGTGATCCACATGAAATTTGCAATGAATTGCAGCAAATCTGTGACACTCTAACTTGCTCAGGCTCAGTATCTGAACATACAGATGTTTGCAATGATCACTGGCTTCAGGATTTTTTTTTTTGTTGTTGTTGTTGTTGTTTTGTTTTTCCACGAGACAGGGTTTCCCTGTAGCTGAAGTTTAACGGCCTGGTGTTTTTGTGACTTACTGCTTCAAAGAACTTCTCCATTTCTTTATCCCTAAGGGAAAAGAAATATAATCACTAAATACATTTAAGTGTCTTTCAACCATTTTAGATCCCTCTGTTGAGAGTTCTGTGTTTAGGTCTGTACTCCATTTTTTAAAATTGGATTATTTGTTCTTTGGATGACCAATTTCTCGACTTCTTTGTGTATTTTGGAGATTAGTGAAGATCTTTTCCCATTCTGTAAGGCCGTCGTTTTGTCTTGTTGGCCATGTTCTTTGCTTTACAGAAGCTTTTCAGTTTCAGGAGGTCTCACTTATTAATTGTTTCTCTCAGTGTCTGTTTTTTTTTCTTTTTTTTTTCTTTTTTCTTTCTTTTTTTTTTCTTTTTTTCTTTTTTTCTTTTTTTTCTTCTTCTTCTTTTCTTTTTTTTTCTTTTTTTTCTCTCTTTAGTTTTTTTCTTTGTTCTTTTTTTTTGTTTTTTTTTTCTTTTTTTTTTCTTTTTTCTTTTTTTTCTTTTTCTCTCAGTGTCTGTGCTACTGGGGTTCTATTTAGCAAGCGTTCTCCTGTGCCAATGTGTTCAAGTGCATTTGATATTTTTATTTTTATATTCTTTTATTGTGGATGAAGTCAATTATTTGAACTCTCAAATATTTTTATTGTTATTATCTCTCTATTTGTTTGCTTATTTGTGGTTGTTCACCAACTTGACTATCTAGAGGAGGTAAAAGTCGTAACAAGGTTTCCGTAGGTGAACCTGCGGAAGGATCATTAACGTGAGAGAGCAGCGGCGGCGGCTCTGCCCGCCCGCTCGCCTGCCTCGCCCGAGTTCTCGCCGGGAGGCGCGCTCCCCGGGTCGCACGTGTGTTGTGCGCACGGAAGTGTGCGTGCGCACGGGCGCGCGTGGCGGTCGTGAGAGAGAGGTCGAGAGAGGGGGAAGGGGGACGGGCGCCGGCTCGCCCGCCCTCCTCGCCCCGTCCGAGGACCCGTGTCTGGCTCTGCCGCTGGCGGCTCACGGCGGACGGCGGCTCTCTTCCCGCTCTCGCTCTCCTCCGTCCACTCCCGCTGCTTGCCTCACCGCACCGCAGCGGCCCGCGGGTGTGTCCCCTCTTTCCCAGGCGCGCGCCTTTCCCTCTCCATCCCTCTTCCCGGGGGAGGATGGGCGAGGGTCTGGCGGCGCCCCGGGCCCCCTCTCGCCGCCGACCTCCGCTCGCGCGCCCTGGCGCCGCGGCGCGCCTGTCGGGGAGGCGGCGGAGGTTGGGCGCACTTTTTTTTCCCCCCTCTCCACCTCCTTCTCCAAAGGACCGGGGTAGACCAGTAGTCCCTCCCACCGGGCGGGAGGCCATTTTTTTCCCCCGGGGATGCGGCGGGTCGACCAGATGTCCCGCTGGACTCTTTTTTTTTTTTTTTTTTTTTTTTTTAATGTATAATATATATTATATCTTCCTAGACCTGACGGGTCGACCAGTTGTCTCTGTGCACTTCCTTTTTTTTGACGGACTGGAAGCGGGTCGACCAGTTGTCCGATTAAATATTTGGCCTTAAAATGCTAAGTACCGGGGTCGACCAGTTGGCCTTGTGAACTTGGGTCGACCAGTTGTCTTTTTCCATGTCTTGATTGACTGATGTCATTCTTCAATGTGTTGGTGGTTAGTTTATCTCTTTTGTTCTCTATGCCAACACGCCCCACTCACCAAACACTTTTTTTTTTAATTTATTTATTTACTTATTTTTATTTTACTTTTTTATTATTTATTTATTTATACATACATACATACATCCTGTCTATCTGTCCAGATGGGGCAGGGGTAGAAGGGGCTAGCTATGAGAGGAAGGTGCTCGGTGGGCATCCAGTTGTAAATAAGGCTGGGAATAAATAGCTGAATATTAATTCATTTGAGTAATATTAAAACTGTTCAAGTAGAAAACAATTGCTTTCTTTTTCTGTTTGCCCAGAGATCTGACTGACTGCAACTTGGAAAGAAGACGGCCCTGCTGGACAGAGACCTCCCTCCTGCTTTGGGTGGGTCGACCAGTTTACATGTTTATTTCCACGTTTTGTCTTTTATGGATTGAATGGATGTGTCTCTCTCTTTTTTTTTTTTTTTTTTTTTTTGGTTTTTCGAGACAGGGTTTCTCTGTGGCTTTGGAGCCTGTCCTGGAACTAGCACTGCAGACCAGGCTGGTCTCGAACTCACAGAGATCCGCCTACCTCTGCCTCCCGAGTACTGGGATTAAAGGCGTGCGCCACCATCGCCCGGCTCTCATTTTTTTTTTCACGATTGCTTGCTTGCTTGCTTGCTTACTTACTTACTTACTTACTATCTGTTCAGCCCATCTCATTTACTTACTTCTTTAAAAAAAATGACCCACCTAGTTATTTACTTACTTACTTACTTACTTACTTACTTGTTCATTCATTCCTTCACTTCCTTATCTTCTTTCATATATCTGTTTATTTATCTGCTGATTTAGCGTGACTCATTTACTTATTGAATGTTTCAATTATTATTTAGTTTTATTCATTTATTCATTCTTTATGTCTATTTTTATGTATGTATTTACTTACTTTCTTAATTTTTTTTTTACTTTTTAAAATTTACTTAATTTTTTTCTTTCTTTGGGAATGTAGATTCTTTCTTCCTTTCTTCCTTTCTTTCCTTCTTTCTGTCTCCTGACTGTCACTGGCTAAGAAAATGGTGGCCTCCATGTCACTGGTCAGCATAGCAGCTCCTAAAATGGAATTTGATGAAGGGATACATAGATAGATAGATAGATAGATAGATAGATAGATAGATAGATAGATAGATAGATAGATGGGATGCGCACACGCTCACACACACACACACACACATATGCACGCACGTGCATGACATGTACAGATGGGGGGCGATTCCAATGTTTTCAGAGGAAGGTGCTCGCTGGTAATAATAAATGTGCTGGTAAATAAGGCTGGAAATAGCTGAATATTAAATCATTAAAACTCTTCAAATAAATAAAAAGCAATTCCATTTCTCTCTCTCTCTCTTTCTCACCATATACCAGCACATCTGAACTGACTGCAACATACAAAAGAAGAAGAAACACGGAAAGAAGACATCCCTGCTGGACAGGATCTGAGATGAGAATAAATTCATCGAATGGCTGCCAACAGCATTTCATTGAGAAGAGATTCCACATTTTATGCTGTACAGTTACTTAGTTAGATAGATAGATAAAGAGAGGCCTGTGAACTGGGGTGGGCTGTGGCTTCTCAGGTCACCTCAGGTCAGGGAGGGGCTGAGGAGTGTCCCATTGGCCTTGACAATAGGCAGGAGTCAGAGGTTAATGTCAGGGCAGGGCCTGAGAGTTCCTCAAAGGGAATGAATGGAGACCCTTGCTTACCTAAGAAATGCCTGACCTTGGAAAAGGACTTGTGGAAAGCGGGCCCTTGAAACTGTGGTTTCACGTCTTACTAGAAAGCTCCCTCTTGGAAGGGAAAGTCATCGTGATAGCTTACTCTTTTCCCAAGGATACCCTACCTACCCTTCTGATCATTCTTACTGAATTAAGTCTTCCACTGCAAATAAATAAATAAATAAATAATAAATGAAGTGGGTGAGTGAGTGAGTGAGTGAGTAAGTAAGTAAGTAAGTAAGTAAACAAGCAAATACGTGGATGGACAAATAAATACAAAGTTTGCTGTTGTTGACTGACTTTTGATTTCATAATGAATCTCTCTCTCTCTCTCTCTCTCTCTCTCACACACACACACACACACACACACTAAATATACAATAAAAGGAAGCATAACACCTTTACTCAGGGGGCAGAGTGAACTCTGAAAGTTTTCCAGGCGGGGGGGGGGAGAGACAGAATATAAGAACAAAATGAGAAACAAGGAAAAATAGTGTTGGCTGGCTGGCCGGCTTTCAGTTCCCTGACAGAAATGAGCACATTGTGGAGGAAACACAAAGTTGTTACACTATGTGGGTGTGATGAGGAGAGATTGTGAGTGAGTGTCCTGTCAGAACAAAGTTAGTCCCATAGTTGATGAAATTCATTATCCCAAAACTTCAGCAGAATATATCCCAAGTTTGCAAATGTGTGATCAGCTTGTGACAGGTTGGGCTGGAGATGCTGAGAACTGGGGAGCCCTCAATGCAAGAGCAGACACTCATTCCCATGAAGAGGGAGAGAGGGAGGGAGGGAGGGAGGGAGGGAGGGATCATTCATTCCTATACTCAAGTTTAAAGAAAGATGAGTGGCTATCTATGGAGAGACCACTCACAGATATGAAAAATCATTTCCTAAAAATCAAATTTCTCAGTCAGTATGCAACTGCTATGGTGCTTCTCCTAGATAGAGCAAAACACACAAACAAACTGATTCCTTGATCTAGAGCCACAGTGCACATGCTGTGGAAAAGGGGACATGGCCAACTTGAATCACAATATTCATCAGAGCATGAAAAGAGCGTAAAAAGGACACAGAGGAGAGATAATTGTGGTCCTTCCTTCCTCCCTCCCTCCCTCCCTCCCTCCCTCCCTCCCTCCCTCCCTCCTTCCCTCAGGAAGTGACTGACAGATGAGACTTTGTCCAAGCAGGTTCTGTCTGAAATACCAGACTTGAGTTTCCCCCTCTGTGGGTATTAGCTAATCAGTCCTCCCTTCTTTCTGTAGGAAGGTGGTGCATGTCTCTCAGAACTTACCTGGTTTCCTCTGCACCAGGTGAACCAGGGAAAAGCTTTCTAAGCCTTATTCAGACCCATAGAGGCTGCGCTGTGTGTGACTTCAGAGACCTCAGGGAGTATAGGGGTGGGTGGGTGCTTGATGCTTCAGACTCATGTCATTGAAGGACATAACATAGTCTGGATTCACAGAGATTCACAACACAGAGCCATTGTCACTTACTAACAGCTCAGGACACCCAGAGCTAACAAGAAATTGCAGTCTCAGCCGGGCTTTAATCACAGCACACACACAGATCTCTGTGAATTCAAAGATGGCCTGATTTACAGAGTGAGTTTTAGGACAGCCCAAGATACACAAAGAAACCCTTTCTTGAAAAACAAAGCAAAACAGCAAAAGAAAGAAAGACAAGGAAAAAGAAAAAAATGGCAGTCTCTTTCCACTCTCTCCTCCATTGGCTCTTAAAGAGCTCTCAAGCTGAACTGGAGACCATGGTGTCACTCAAAACTGGGAAGCCAGAAACCTTAGGGGGGTCACAGGAGTCGGACTGACTGCAGCACTTGATGCCTCAACCCTGCTAATGGCTGTGATATAAGGCATGGTAAAATACGGGCTTTGGCAGAGCACTACTCCCCTTTCTCTATTATTATTGCTACACAACGAAAAGGACCGGGGGGGGGGGTGATGATGTGCAGTCAGTGCTGGTATTGAAATCTCACTGACTCCTTCCGCACTCCTTGTCAATTCCCGACTTTGTCAAATCAACTATCGTGAATCTTTGATGTGGGTTGGCCCTTTAGGAACTCAGAGAAACAAGACAGACAGACCTGTTTCATCCCAGAAACCTCCCAGTTCCTGAGCCCTAGCCCTGGAAGTCTCAAAGCCATCACATCCAGAAATCTCTCTAGTCCCTGCTAGTGGTGAACTCACTTCGTCTTCCCCAGGACCACTAATTATTTCTCCATGTTTTCCTGTGAGATCTGAGGCCAGCTTTCTTCTTCCTCCCTCTGGCCTCTCCACGAACGATCTCCATTCTCTAGACAACATGTCTAGAACCGAGTCTTATAGGCACCGAGAGAGTGTGTCTTGAGGGCAGTTGGCGTTTCTAGGACACGAGTGACATCACAAAATTCCGAGAGCTCTCTGGGATACCGTGGAATTTCCAGAGAAGGGACTGCTGATGTCGTGAGGCACGGCCTTTACCTCCTTGCTGATATTTCTCCCCGAACTGACCGACCGACCGACCGACCGACCAACCGGAACCTGAGGTTTCCTTTCCAGGAGTCTCTCCTCCGACACAGAGGGAGCCATTCAGGATTTCCTCCTTCCAAAACCAGAAATTTCTCTCTGCTTCATTAATATCTTCTCACTACTTCCTGAACCCATGGGGAGTTAGTTAGTTGAACACTCACTTTTTTCATGAATGACCCTTCCTCCCTCTCCTGAACATCTCATATTACTGATTCATACTCAGTAAAACAGTAATATGAGAAATTAGGCCAGGAGGACATGGAAGATGAGGGTTGAGTCTTCTGAAGTGAACAAGCACTTAGGGAAGGCTAAACTTAAGGGAATTTGACTCTGAGTGGCAAGACATGAATAGCTGCTGCCAAGGCACAGATACAGGCACCAACTGGGCCCTCGGCATCCTCCTGCATCATCAGAGCTGTGTGGGAAACTCAGCCCAAAGGAGGGGCCGTGTTCAAAGGGAGAGGGCATTTTCGAGGACAGCACTGTTTTCTTTTTCTTCTTTCTTTCTTTCTTTCTTTCTTTCTTTCTTTCTTTCTTTCTTTCTTTTTTCGAGACAGGGTTGTTCTGTAGTTTTTTTTTTTTTTTGGAGCCTGTCCTGGAACTAGCTCTTGTAGACCAGGCTGGTCTTGAACTCACATGCTTTCTTTTTTTTTCTATTGGATATTTTTGACTTCTTTATCAAAGATCAGGTGTTCGAAGATGTGTGGATCGATATCCGGGTCTTCTATTCGGTTCCATTGGTCCTCCTGTCTGTTCTTATGCCAGGACCAGGCTGTTTTCAGAACTGTAGCTTACAGAGTGTTCTTGCAGGTGGGGCACAGAAGAGGTTAATTACGGTACCTTAGTTCTTCTGCTTTTCTAGCAGACCGGAGCCCAGCTGACAGGAATCCAGTAGAGATGGTGTCAAGGTTCACACTGACACTAACAGCTGTAACTTGAGCAGGATTTGTGATCCACATGAAATTTGCAATGAATTGCAGCAAATCTGTGACACTCTAACTTGCTCAGGCTCAGTATCTGAACATACAGATGTTTGCAACGATCACTGGCTTCAGGATTTTTTTTTTTTTGTTGTTGTTGTTGTTTTGTTTTTCCACGAGACAGGGTTTCCCTGTAGCTGAAGTTTAACGGCCTGGTGTTTTTGTGACTTACTGCTTCAAAGAACTTCTCCATTTCTTTATCCCTAAGGGAAAAGAAATATAATCACTAAATACATTTAAGTGTCTTTCAACCATTTTAGATCCCTCTGTTGAGAGTTCTGTGTTTAGGTCTGTACTCCATTTTTTAAAATTGGATTATTTGTTCTTTGGATGACCAATTTCTCGACTTCTTTGTGTATTTTGGAGATTAGTGAAGATCTTTTCCCATTCTGTAAGGCCGTCGTTTTGTCTTGTTGGCCATGTTCTTTGCTTTACAGAAGCTTTTCAGTTTCAGGAGGTCTCACTTATTAATTGTTTCTCTCAGTGTCTGTTTTTTTTTCTTTTTTTTTTCTTTTTTCTTTCTTTTTTTTTTCTTTTTTTCTTTTTTTCTTTTTTTTCTTCTTCTTCTTTTCTTTTTTTTTCTTTTTTTTCTCTCTTTAGTTTTTTTCTTTGTTCTTTTTTTTTGTTTTTTTTTCTTTTTTTTTCTTTTTTCTTTTTTTTCTTTTTCTCTCAGTGTCTGTGCTACTGGGGTTCTATTTAGCAAGCGTTCTCCTGTGCCAATGTGTTCAAGTGCATTTGATATTTTTATTTTTATATTCTTTTATTGTGGATGAAGTCAATTATTTGAACTCTCAAATATTTTTATTGTTATTATCTCTCTATTTGTTTGCTTATTTGTGGTTGTTCACCAACTTGACTATCTAGAGGAGGTAAAAGTCGTAACAAGGTTTCCGTAGGTGAACCTGCGGAAGGATCATTAACGTGAGAGAGCAGCGGCGGCGGCTCTGCCCGCCCGCTCGCCTGCCTCGCCCGAGTTCTCGCCGGGAGGCGCGCTCCCCGGGTCGCACGTGTGTTGTGCGCACGGAAGTGTGCGTGCGCACGGGCGCGCGTGGCGGTCGTGAGAGAGAGGTCGAGAGAGGGGGAAGGGGGACGGGCGCCGGCTCGCCCGCCCTCCTCGCCCCGTCCGAGGACCCGTGTCTGGCTCTGCCGCTGGCGGCTCACGGCGGACGGCGGCTCTCTTCCCGCTCTCGCTCTCCTCCGTCCACTCCCGCTGCTTGCCTCACCGCACCGCAGCGGCCCGCGGGTGTGTCCCCTCTTTCCCAGGCGCGCGCCTTTCCCTCTCCATCCCTCTTCCCGGGGGAGGATGGGCGAGGGTCTGGCGGCGCCCCGGGCCCCCTCTCGCCGCCGACCTCCGCTCGCGCGCCCTGGCGCCGCGGCGCGCCTGTCGGGGAGGCGGCGGAGGTTGGGCGCACTTTTTTTCCCCCCCTCTCCACCTCCTTCTCCAAAGGACCGGGGGAGACCAGTAGTCCCTCCCACCGGGCGGGAGGCCATTTTTTTCCCCCGGGGATGCGGCGGGTCGACCAGATGTCCCGCTGGACTCTTTTTTTTTTTTTTTTTTTTTTTTTTTTTAATGTATAATATATATTATATCATCCTAGACCTGACGGGTCGACCAGTTGTCTCTGTGCACTTCCTTTTTTTTGACGGACTGGAAGCGGGTCGACCAGTTGTCCGATTAAATATTTGGCCTTAAAATGCTAAGTACCGGGGTCGACCAGTTGGCCTTGTGAACTTGGGTCGACCAGTTGTCTTTTTCCATGTCTTGATTGAATGATGTCATTCTTCAATGTGTTGGTGGTTAGTTTATCTCTTTTGTTCTCTATGCCAACACGCCCCACTCACCAAACACTTTTTTTTAATTTATTTATTTACTTATTTTTATTTTACTTTTTTATTATTTATTTATTTATACATACATACATACATCCTGTCTATCTGTCCAGATGGGGCAGGGGTAGAAGGGGCTAGCTATGAGAGGAAGGTGCTCGGTGGGCATCCAGTTGTAAATAAGGCTGGGAATAAATAGCTGAATATTAATTCATTTGAGTAATATTAAAACTGTTCAAGTAGAAAACAATTGCTTTCTTTTTCTGTTTGCCCAGAGATCTGACTGACTGCAACTTGGAAAGAAGACGGCCCTGCTGGACAGAGACCTCCCTCCTGCTTTGGGTGGGTCGACCAGTTTACATGTTTATTTCCACGTTTTGTCTTTTATGGATTGAATGGATGTGTCTCTCTCTCTTTTTTTTTTTTTTTTTTTTTTTGGTTTTTCGAGACAGGGTTTCTCTGTGGCTTTGGAGCCTGTCCTGGAACTAGCACTGTAGACCAGGCTGGTCTCGAACTCACAGAGATCCGCCTACCTCTGCCTCCCGAGTACTGGGATTAAAGGCGTGCGCCACCATCGCCCGGCTCTCATTTTTTTTTTCACGATTGCTTGCTTGCTTGCTTGCTTACTTACTTACTTACTTACTATCTGTTCAGCCCATCTCATTTACTTACTTCTTTAAAAAAAATGACCCACCTAGTTATTTACTTACTTACTTACTTACTTACTTGTTCATTCATTCCTTCACTTCCTTATCTTCTTTCATATATCTGTTTATTTATCTGCTGATTTAGCGTGACTCATTTACTTATTGAATGTTTCAATTATTATTTAGTTTTATTCATTTATTCATTCTTTATGTCTATTTTTATGTATGTATTTACTTACTTTCTTAATTTTTTTTTTTACTTTTTAAAATTTACTTAATTTTTTTCTTTCTTTGGGAATGTAGATTCTTTCTTCCTTTCTTCCTTTCTTTCCTTCTTTCTGTCTCCTGACTGTCACTGGCTAAGAAAATGGTGGCCTCCATGTCACTGGTCAGCATAGCAGCTCCTAAAATGGAATTTGATGAAGGGATACATAGATAGATAGATAGATAGATAGATAGATAGATAGATAGATAGATAGATAGATGGGATGCGCACACGCTCACACACACACACACACACATATGCACGCACGTGCATGACATGTACAGATGGGGGGCGATTCCAATGTTTTCAGAGGAAGGTGCTCGCTGGTAATAATAAATGTGCTGGTAAATAAGGCTGGAAATAGCTGAATATTAAATCATTAAAACTCTTCAAATAAATAAAAAGCAATTCCATTTCTCTCTCTCTCTCTTTCTCACCATATACCAGCACATCTGAACTGACTGCAACATACAAAAGAAGAAGAAACACGGAAAGAAGACATCCCTGCTGGACAGGATCTGAGATGAGAATAAATTCATCGAATGGCTGCCAACAGCATTTCATTGAGAAGAGATTCCACATTTTATGCTGTACAGTTACTTAGTTAGATAGATAGATAAAGAGAGGCCTGTGAACTGGGGTGGGCTGTGGCTTCTCAGGTCACCTCAGGTCAGGGAGGGGCTGAGGAGTGTCCCATTGGCCTTGACAATAGGCAGGAGTCAGAGGTTAATGTCAGGGCAGGGCCTGAGAGTTCCTCAAAGGGAATGAATGGAGACCCTTGCTTACCTAAGAAATGCCTGACCTTGGAAAAGGACTTGTGGAAAGCGGGCCCTTGAAACTGTGGTTTCACGTCTTACTAGAAAGCTCCCTCTTGGAAGGGAAAGTCATCGTGATAGCTTACTCTTTTCCCAAGGATACCCTACCTACCCTTCTGATCATTCTTACTGAATTAAGTCTTCCACTGCAAATAAATAAATAAATAAATAATAAATGAAGTGGGTGAGTGAGTGAGTGAGTGAGTAAGTAAGTAAGTAAGTAAGTAAACAAGCAAATACGTGGATGGACAAATAAATACAAAGTTTGCTGTTGTTGACTGACTTTTGATTTCATAATGAATCTCTCTCTCTCTCTCTCTCTCTCACACACACACACACACACACACACACTAAATATACAATAAAAGGAAGCATAACACCTTTACTCAGGGGGCAGAGTGAACTCTGAAAGTTTTCCAGGCGGGGGGGGGGGAGAGACAGAATATAAGAACAAAATGAGAAACAAGGAAAAATAGTGTTGGCTGGCTGGCCGGCTTTCAGTTCCCTGACAGAAATGAGCACATTGTGGAGGAAACACAAAGTTGTTACACTATGTGGGTGTGATGAGGAGAGATTGTGAGTGAGTGTCCTGTCAGAACAAAGTTAGTCCCATAGTTGATGAAATTCATTATCCCAAAACTTCAGCAGAATATATCCCAAGTTTGCAAATGTGTGATCAGCTTGTGACAGGTTGGGCTGGAGATGCTGAGAACTGGGGAGCCCTCAATGCAAGAGCAGACACTCATTCCCATGAAGAGGGAGAGAGGGAGGGAGGGAGGGAGGGAGGGATCATTCATTCCTATACTCAAGTTTAAAGAAAGATGAGTGGCTATCTATGGAGAGACCACTCACAGATATGAAAAATCATTTCCTAAAAATCAAATTTCTCAGTCAGTATGCAACTGCTATGGTGCTTCTCCTAGATAGAGCAAAACACACAAACAAACTGATTCCTTGATCTAGAGCCACAGTGCACATGCTGTGGAAAAGGGGACATGGCCAACTTGAATCACAATATTCATCAGAGCATGAAAAGAGCGTAAAAAGGACACAGAGGAGAGATAATTGTGGTCCTTCCTTCCTCCCTCCCTCCCTCCCTCCCTCCCTCCCTCCCTCCTTCCCTCAGGAAGTGACTGACAGATGAGACTTTGTCCAAGCAGGTTGTGTCTGAAATACCAGACTTGAGTTTCCCCCTCTGTGGGTATTAGCTAATCAGTCCTCCCTTCTTTCTGTAGGAAGGTGGTGCATGTCTCTCAGAACTTACCTGGTTTCCTCTGCACCAGGTGAACCAGGGAAAAGCTTTCTAAGCCTTATTCAGACCCATAGAGGCTGCGCTGTGTGTGACTTCAGAGACCTCAGGGAGTATAGGGGTGGGTGGGTGCTTGATGCTTCAGACTCATGTCATTGAAGGACATAACATAGTCTGGATTCACAGAGATTCACAACACAGAGCCATTGTCACTTACTAACAGCTCAGGACACCCAGAGCTAACAAGAAATTGCAGTCTCAGCCGGGCTTTAATCACAGCACACACACAGATCTCTGTGAATTCAAAGATGGCCTGATTTACAGAGTGAGTTTTAGGACAGCCCAAGATACACAAAGAAACCCTTTCTTGAAAAACAAAGCAAAACAGCAAAAGAAAGAAAGACAAGGAAAAAGAAAAAAATGGCAGTCTCTTTCCACTCTCTCCTCCATTGGCTCTTAAAGAGCTCTCAAGCTGAACTGGAGACCATGGTGTCACTCAAAACTGGGAAGCCAGAAACCTTAGGGGGGTCACAGGAGTCGGACTGACTGCAGCACTTGATGCCTCAACCCTGCTAATGGCTGTGATATAAGGCATGGTAAAATACGGGCTTTGGCAGAGCACTACTCCCCTTTCTCTATTATTATTGCTACACAACGAAAAGGACCGGGGGGGGGGTGATGATGTGCAGTCAGTGCTGGTATTGAAATCTCACTGACTCCTTCCGCACTCCTTGTCAATTCCCGACTTTGTCAAATCAACTATCGTGAATCTTTGATGTGGGTTGGCCCTTTAGGAACTCAGAGAAACAAGACAGACAGACCTGTTTCATCCCAGAAACCTCCCAGTTCCTGAGCCCTAGCCCTGGAAGTCTCAAAGCCATCACATCCAGAAATCTCTCTAGTCCCTGCTAGTGGTGAACTCACTTCGTCTTCCCCAGGACCACTAATTATTTCTCCATGTTTTCCTGTGAGATCTGAGGCCAGCTTTCTTCTTCCTCCCTCTGGCCTCTCCACGAACGATCTCCATTCTCTAGACAACATGTCTAGAACCGAGTCTTATAGGCACCGAGAGAGTGTGTCTTGAGGGCAGTTGGCGTTTCTAGGACACGAGTGACATCACAAAATTCCGAGAGCTCTCTGGGATACCGTGGAATTTCCAGAGAAGGGACTGCTGATGTCGTGAGGCACGGCCTTTACCTCCTTGCTGATATTTCTCCCCGAACTGACCGACCGACCGACCGACCGACCAACCGGAACCTGAGGTTTCTTTTCCAGGAGTCTCTCCTCCGACACAGAGGGAGCCATTCAGGATTTCCTCCTTCCAAAACCAGAAATTTCTCTCTGCTTCATTAATATCTTCTCACTACTTCCTGAACCCATGGGGAGTTAGTTAGTTGAACACTCACTTTTTTCATGAATGACCCTTCCTCCCTCTCCTGAACATCTCATATTACTGATTCATACTCAGTAAAACAGTAATATGAGAAATTAGGCCAGGAGGACATGGAAGATGAGGGTTGAGTCTTCTGAAGTGAACAAGCACTTAGGGAAGGCTAAACTTAAGGGAATTTGACTCTGAGTGGCAAGACATGAATAGCTGCTGCCAAGGCACAGATACAGGCACCAACTGGGCCCTCGGCATCCTCCTGCATCATCAGAGCTGTGTGGGAAACTCAGCCCAAAGGAGGGGCCGTGTTCAAAGGGAGAGGGCATTTTCGAGGACAGCACTGTTTTCTTTTTCTTCTTTCTTTCTTTCTTTCTTTCTTTCTTTCTTTCTTTCTTTCTTTTTTCGAGACAGGGTTGTTCTGTAGTTTTTTTTTTTTTTTTGGAGCCTGTCCTGGAACTAGCTCTTGTAGACCAGGCTGGTCTTGAACTCACATGCTTTCTTTTTTTTTCTATTGGATATTTTTGACTTCTTTATCAAAGATCAGGTGTTCGAAGATGTGTGGATCGATATCCGGGTCTTCTATTCGGTTCCATTGGTCCTCCTGTCTGTTCTTATGCCAGGACCAGGCTGTTTTCAGAACTGTAGCTTACAGAGTGTTCTTGCAGGTGGGGCACAGAAGAGGTTAATTACGGTACCTTAGTTCTTCTGCTTTTCTAGCAGACCGGAGCCCAGCTGACAGGAATCCAGTAGAGATGGTGTCAAGGTTCACACTGACACTAACAGCTGTAACTTGAGCAGGATTTGTGATCCACATGAAATTTGCAATGAATTGCAGCAAATCTGTGACACTCTAACTTGCTCAGGCTCAGTATCTGAACATACAGATGTTTGCAACGATCACTGGCTTCAGGATTTTTTTTTTTTTGTTGTTGTTGTTGTTTTGTTTTTCCACGAGACAGGGTTTCCCTGTAGCTGAAGTTTAACGGCCTGGTGTTTTTGTGACTTACTGCTTCAAAGAACTTCTCCATTTCTTTATCCCTAAGGGAAAAGAAATATAATCACTAAATACATTTAAGTGTCTTTCAACCATTTTAGATCCCTCTGTTGAGAGTTCTGTGTTTAGGTCTGTACTCCATTTTTTAAAATTGGATTATTTGTTCTTTGGATGACCAATTTCTCGACTTCTTTGTGTATTTTGGAGATTAGTGAAGATCTTTTCCCATTCTGTAAGGCCGTCGTTTTGTCTTGTTGGCCATGTTCTTTGCTTTACAGAAGCTTTTCAGTTTCAGGAGGTCTCACTTATTAATTGTTTCTCTCAGTGTCTGTTTTTTTTTCTTTTTTTTTTCTTTTTTCTTTCTTTTTTTTTCTTTTTTTCTTTTTTTCTTTTTTTTCTTCTTCTTCTTTTCTTTTTTTTTCTTTTTTTTCTCTCTTTAGTTTTTTTCTTTGTTCTTTTTTTTGTTTTTTTTTTCTTTTTTTTTTCTTTTTTCTTTTTTTTCTTTTTCTCTCAGTGTCTGTGCTACTGGGGTTCTATTTAGCAAGCGTTCTCCTGTGCCAATGTGTTCAAGTGCATTTGATATTTTTATTTTTATATTCTTTTATTGTGGATGAAGTCAATTATTTGAACTCTCAAATATTTTTATTGTTATTATCTCTCTATTTGTTTGCTTATTTGTGGTTGTTCACCAACTTGACTATCTAGAGGAGGTAAAAGTCGTAACAAGGTTTCCGTAGGTGAACCTGCGGAAGGATCATTAACGTGAGAGAGCAGCGGCGGCGGCTCTGCCCGCCCGCTCGCCTGCCTCGCCCGAGTTCTCGCTGGGAGGCGCGCTCCCCGGGTCGCACGTGTGTTGTGCGCACGGAAGTGTGCGTGCGCACGGGCGCGCGTGGCGGTCGTGAGAGAGAGGTCGAGAGAGGGGGAAGGGGGACGGGCGCCGGCTCGCCCGCCCTCCTCGCCCCGTCCGAGGACCCGTGTCTGGCTCTGCCGCTGGCGGCTCACGGCGGACGGCGGCTCTCTTCCCGCTCTCGCTCTCCTCCGTCCACTCCCGCTGCTTGCCTCACCGCACCGCAGCGGCCCGCGGGTGTGTCCCCTCTTTCCCAGGCGCGCGCCTTTCCCTCTCCATCCCTCTTCCCGGGGGAGGATGGGCGAGGGTCTGGCGGCGCCCCGGGCCCCCTCTCGCCGCCGACCTCCGCTCGCGCGCCCTGGCGCCGCGGCGCGCCTGTCGGGGAGGCGGCGGAGGTTGGGCGCACTTTTTTTTCCCCCCTCTCCACCTCCTTCTCCAAAGGACCGGGGTAGACCAGTAGTCCCTCCCACCGGGCGGGAGGCCATTTTTTTCCCCCGGGGATGCGGCGGGTCGACCAGATGTCCCGCTGGACTCTTTTTTTTTTTTTTTTTTTTTTTTTTTAATGTATAATATATATTATATCTTCCTAGACCTGACGGGTCGACCAGTTGTCTCTGTGCACTTCCTTTTTTTTGACGGACTGGAAGCGGGTCGACCAGTTGTCCGATTAAATATTTGGCCTTAAAATGCTAAGTACCGGGGTCGACCAGTTGGCCTTGTGAACTTGGGTCGACCAGTTGTCTTTTTCCATGTCTTGATTGAATGATGTCATTCTTCAATGTGTTGGTGGTTAGTTTATCTCTTTTGTTCTCTATGCCAACACGCCCCACTCACCAAACACTTTTTTTTAATTTATTTATTTACTTATTTTTATTTTACTTTTTTATTATTTATTTATTTATACATACATACATACATCCTGTCTATCTGTCCAGATGGGGCAGGGGTAGAAGGGGCTAGCTATGAGAGGAAGGTGCTCGGTGGGCATCCAGTTGTAAATAAGGCTGGGAATAAATAGCTGAATATTAATTCATTTGAGTAATATTAAAACTGTTCAAGTAGAAAACAATTGCTTTCTTTTTCTGTTTGCCCAGAGATCTGACTGACTGCAACTTGGAAAGAAGACGGCCCTGCTGGACAGAGACCTCCCTCCTGCTTTGGGTGGGTCGACCAGTTTACATGTTTATTTCCACGTTTTGTCTTTTATGGATTGAATGGATGTGTCTCTCTCTCTTTTTTTTTTTTTTTTTTTTTGGTTTTTCGAGACAGGGTTTCTCTGTGGCTTTGGAGCCTGTCCTGGAACTAGCACTGTAGACCAGGCTGGTCTCGAACTCACAGAGATCCGCCTACCTCTGCCTCCCGAGTACTGGGATTAAAGGCGTGCGCCACCATCGCCCGGCTCTCATTTTTTTTTTCACGATTGCTTGCTTGCTTGCTTGCTTACTTACTTACTTACTTACTATCTGTTCAGCCCATCTCATTTACTTACTTCTTTAAAAAAAATGACCCACCTAGTTATTTACTTACTTACTTACTTACTTACTTGTTCATTCATTCCTTCACTTCCTTATCTTCTTTCATATATCTGTTTATTTATCTGCTGATTTAGCGTGACTCATTTACTTATTGAATGTTTCAATTATTATTTAGTTTTATTCATTTATTCATTCTTTATGTCTATTTTTATGTATGTATTTACTTACTTTCTTAATTTTTTTTTTACTTTTTAAAATTTACTTAATTTTTTTCTTTCTTTGGGAATGTAGATTCTTTCTTCCTTTCTTCCTTTCTTTCCTTCTTTCTGTCTCCTGACTGTCACTGGCTAAGAAAATGCTGGCCTCCATGTCACTGGTCAGCATAGCAGCTCCTAAAATGGAATTTGATGAAGGGATACATAGATAGATAGATAGATAGATAGATAGATAGATAGATAGATAGATAGATAGATAGATGGGATGCGCACACGCTCACACACACACACACACACATTTGCACGCACGTGCATGACATGTACAGATGGGGGGCGATTCCAATGTTTTCAGAGGAAGGTGCTCGCTGGTAATAATAAATGTGCTGGTAAATAAGGCTGGAAATAGCTGAATATTAAATCATTAAAACTCTTCAAATAAATAAAAAGCAATTCCATTTCTCTCTCTCTCTCTTTCTCACCATATACCAGCACATCTGAACTGACTGCAACATACAAAAGAAGAAGAAACACGGAAAGAAGACATCCCTGCTGGACAGGATCTGAGATGAGAATAAATTCATCGAATGGCTGCCAACAGCATTTCATTGAGAAGAGATTCCACATTTTATGCTGTACAGTTACTTAGTTAGATAGATAGATAAAGAGAGGCCTGTGAACTGGGGTGGGCTGTGGCTTCTCAGGTCACCTCAGGTCAGGGAGGGGCTGAGGAGTGTCCCATTGGCCTTGACAATAGGCAGGAGTCAGAGGTTAATGTCAGGGCAGGGCCTGAGAGTTCCTCAAAGGGAATGAATGGAGACCCTTGCTTACCTAAGAAATGCCTGACCTTGGAAAAGGACTTGTGGAAAGCGGGCCCTTGAAACTGTGGTTTCACGTCTTACTAGAAAGCTCCCTCTTGGAAGGGAAAGTCATCGTGATAGCTTACTCTTTTCCCAAGGATACCCTACCTACCCTTCTGATCATTCTTACTGAATTAAGTCTTCCACTGCAAATAAATAAATAAATAAATAATAAATGAAGTGGGTGAGTGAGTGAGTGAGTGAGTAAGTAAGTAAGTAAGTAAGTAAACAAGCAAATACGTGGATGGACAAATAAATACAAAGTTTGCTGTTGTTGACTGACTTTTGATTTCATAATGAATCTCTCTCTCTCTCTCTCTCTCTCTCTCTCTCTCACACACACACACACACACACACACTAAATATACAATAAAAGGAAGCATAACACCTTTACTCAGGGGGCAGAGTGAACTCTGAAAGTTTTCCAGGCGGGGGGGGGGGGGAGAGACAGAATATAAGAACAAAATGAGAAACAAGGAAAAATAGTGTTGGCTGGCTGGCCGGCTTTCAGTTCCCTGACAGAAATGAGCACATTGTGGAGGAAACACAAAGTTGTTACACTATGTGGGTGTGATGAGGAGAGATTGTGAGTGAGTGTCCTGTCAGAACAAAGTTAGTCCCATAGTTGATGAAATTCATTATCCCAAAACTTCAGCAGAATATATCCCAAGTTTGCAAATGTGTGATCAGCTTGTGACAGGTTGGGCTGGAGATGCTGAGAACTGGGGAGCCCTCAATGCAAGAGCAGACACTCATTCCCATGAAGAGGGAGAGAGGGAGGGAGGGAGGGAGGGAGGGATCATTCATTCCTATACTCAAGTTTAAAGAAAGATGAGTGGCTATCTATGGAGAGACCACTCACAGATATGAAAAATCATTTCCTAAAAATCAAATTTCTCAGTCAGTATGCAACTGCTATGGTGCTTCTCCTAGATAGAGCAAAACACACAAACAAACTGATTCCTTGATCTAGAGCCACAGTGCACATGCTGTGGAAAAGGGGACATGGCCAACTTGAATCACAATATTCATCAGAGCATGAAAAGAGCGTAAAAAGGACACAGAGGAGAGATAATTGTGGTCCTTCCTTCCTCCCTCCCTCCCTCCCTCCCTCCCTCCCTCCCTCCCTCCTTCCCTCAGGAAGTGACTGACAGATGAGACTTTGTCCAAGCAGGTTGTGTCTGAAATACCAGACTTGAGTTTCCCCCTCTGTGGGTATTAGCTAATCAGTCCTCCCTTCTTTCTGTAGGAAGGTGGTGCATGTCTCTCAGAACTTACCTGGTTTCCTCTGCACCAGGTGAACCAGGGAAAAGCTTTCTAAGCCTTATTCAGACCCATAGAGGCTGCGCTGTGTGTGACTTCAGAGACCTCAGGGAGTATAGGGGTGGGTGGGTGCTTGATGCTTCAGACTCATGTCATTGAAGGACATAACATAGTCTGGATTCACAGAGATTCACAACACAGAGCCATTGTCACTTACTAACAGCTCAGGACACCCAGAGCTAACAAGAAATTGCAGTCTCAGCCGGGCTTTAATCACAGCACACACACAGATCTCTGTGAATTCAAAGATGGCCTGATTTACAGAGTGAGTTTTAGGACAGCCCAAGATACACAAAGAAACCCTTTCTTGAAAAACAAAGCAAAACAGCAAAAGAAAGAAAGACAAGGAAAAAGAAAAAAATGGCAGTCTCTTTCCACTCTCTCCTCCATTGGCTCTTAAAGAGCTCTCAAGCTGAACTGGAGACCATGGTGTCACTCAAAACTGGGAAGCCAGAAACCTTAGGGGGGTCACAGGAGTCGGACTGACTGCAGCACTTGATGCCTCAACCCTGCTAATGGCTGTGATATAAGGCATGGTAAAATACGGGCTTTGGCAGAGCACTACTCCCCTTTCTCTATTATTATTGCTACACAACGAAAAGGACCGGGGGGGGGGGGGTGATGATGTGCAGTCAGTGCTGGTATTGAAATCTCACTGACTCCTTCCGCACTCCTTGTCAATTCCCGACTTTGTCAAATCAACTATCGTGAATCTTTGATGTGGGTTGGCCCTTTAGGAACTCAGAGAAACAAGACAGACAGACCTGTTTCATCCCAGAAACCTCCCAGTTCCTGAGCCCTAGCCCTGGAAGTCTCAAAGCCATCACATCCAGAAATCTCTCTAGTCCCTGCTAGTGGTGAACTCACTTCGTCTTCCCCAGGACCACTAATTATTTCTCCATGTTTTCCTGTGAGATCTGAGGCCAGCTTTCTTCTTCCTCCCTCTGGCCTCTCCACGAGCGATCTCCATTCTCTAGACAACATGTCTAGAACCGAGTCTTATAGGCACCGAGAGAGTGTGTCTTGAGGGCAGTTGGCGTTTCTAGGACACGAGTGACATCACAAAATTCCGAGAGCTCTCTGGGATACCGTGGAATTTCCAGAGAAGGGACTGCTGATGTCGTGAGGCACGGCCTTTACCTCCTTGCTGATATTTCTCCCCGAACTGACCGACCGACCGACCGACCGACCAACCGGAACCTGAGGTTTCCTTTCCAGGAGTCTCTCCTCCGACACAGAGGGAGCCATTCAGGATTTCCTCCTTCCAAAACCAGAAATTTCTCTCTGCTTCATTAATATCTTCTCACTACTTCCTGAACCCATGGGGAGTTAGTTAGTTGAACACTCACTTTTTTCATGAATGACCCTTCCTCCCTCTCCTGAACATCTCATATTACTGATTCATACTCAGTAAAACAGTAATATGAGAAATTAGGCCAGGAGGACATGGAAGATGAGGGTTGAGTCTTCTGAAGTGAACAAGCACTTAGGGAAGGCTAAACTTAAGGGAATTTGACTCTGAGTGGCAAGACATGAATAGCTGCTGCCAAGGCACAGATACAGGCACCAACTGGGCCCTCGGCATCCTCCTGCATCATCAGAGCTGTGTGGGAAACTCAGCCCAAAGGAGGGGCCGTGTTCAAAGGGAGAGGGCATTTTCGAGGACAGCACTGTTTTCTTTTTCTTCTTTCTTTCTTTCTTTCTTTCTTTCTTTCTTTCTTTCTTTTTTTTTTTCGAGACAGGGTTGTTCTGTAGTTTTTTTTTTTTTGGAGCCTGTCCTGGAACTAGCTCTTGTAGACCAGGCTGGTCTTGAACTCACATGCTTTCTTTTTTTTTCTATTGGATATTTTTGACTTCTTTATCAAAGATCAGGTGTTCGAAGATGTGTGGATCGATATCCGGGTCTTCTATTCGGTTCCATTGGTCCTCCTGTCTGTTCTTATGCCAGGACCAGGCTGTTTTCAGAACTGTAGCTTACAGAGTGTTCTTGCAGGTGGGGCACAGAAGAGGTTAATTACGGTACCTTAGTTCTTCTGCTTTTCTAGCAGACCGGAGCCCAGCTGACAGGAATCCAGTAGAGATGGTGTCAAGGTTCACACTGACACTAACAGCTGTAACTTGAGCAGGATTTGTGATCCACATGAAATTTGCAATGAATTGCAGCAAATCTGTGACACTCTAACTTGCTCAGGCTCAGTATCTGAACATACAGATGTTTGCAATGATCACTGGCTTCAGGATTTTTTTTTTTTTGTTGTTGTTGTTGTTTTGTTTTTCCACGAGACAGGGTTTCCCTGTAGCTGAAGTTTAACGGCCTGGTGTTTTTGTGACTTACTGCTTCAAAGAACTTCTCCATTTCTTTATCCCTAAGGGAAAAGAAATATAATCACTAAATACATTTAAGTGTCTTTCAACCATTTTAGATCTCTCTGTTGAGAGTTCTCTGTTTAGGTCTGTACTCCATTTTTTAAAATTGGATTATTTGTTCTTTGGATGACCAATTTCTCGACTTCTTTGTGTATTTTGGAGATTAGTGAAGATCTTTTCCCATTCTGTAAGGCCGTCGTTTTGTCTTGTTGGCCATGTTCTTTGCTTTACAGAAGCTTTTCAGTTTCAGGAGGTCTCACTTATTAATTGTTTCTCTCAGTGTCTGTTTTTTTTTCTTTTTTTTTTCTTTTTTCTTTCTTTTTTTTTCTTTTTTTCTTTTTTTCTTTTTTTTCTTCTTCTTCTTTTCTTTTTTTTTCTTTTTTTTCTCTCTTTAGTTTTTTTCTTTGTTCTTTTTTTGTTTTGTTTTTCTTTTGTTTTTCTTTTTTCTTTTTTTTCTTTTTCTCTCAGTGTCTGTGCTACTGGGGTTCTATTTAGCAAGCGTTCTCCTGTGCCAATGTGTTCAAGTGCATTTGATATTTTTATTTTTATATTCTTTTATTGTGGATGAAGTCAATTATTTGAACTCTCAAATATTTTTATTGTTATTATCTCTCTATTTGTTTGCTTATTTGTGGTTGTTCACCAACTTGACTATATAGAGGAAGTAAAAGTCGTAACAAGGTTTATTGTGGATGAAGTCAATTATTTGAACTCTCAAATATTTTTATTGTTATTATCTCTCTATTTGTTTGCTTATTTGTGGTTGTTCACCAACTTGACTATCTAGAGGAAGTAAAAGTCGTAACAAGGTTTCCGTAGGTGAACCTGCGGAAGGATCATTAACGTGAGAGAGCAGCGGCGGCGGCTCTGCCCGCCCGCTCGCCTGCCTCGCCCGAGTTCTCGCCGGGAGGCGCGCTCCCCGGGTCGCACGTGTGTTGTGCGCACGGATGTGCGTGCGCACGGGCGCGCGTGGCGGTCGTGAGAGAGAGGTCGAGAGAGGGGGAAGGGGGACGGGCGCCGGCTCGCCCGCCCTCCTCGCCCCGTCCGAGGACCCGTGTCTGGCTCTGCCGCTGGCGGCTCACGGCGGACGGCGGCTCTCTTCCCGCTCTCGCTCTCCTCCGTCTACTCCCGCTGCTTGCCTCACCGCACCGCAGCGGCCCGCGGGTGTGTCCCCTCTTTCCCGGGCGCGCGCCTTTCCCTCTCCATCCCTCTTCCCGGGGGAGGATGGGCGAGGGTCTGGCGGCGCCCCGGGCCCCCTCTCGCCGCCGACCTCCGCTCGCGCGCCGTGGCACCGCGGCGCGCCTGTCGGGGAGGCGGCGGAGGTTGGGCGCACTTTTTTTTCCCCCCTCTCCACCTCCTTCTCCAAAGGACCGGGGTAGACCAGTAGTCCCTCCCACCGGGCGGGAGGCCATTTTTTTCCCCCGGGGATGCGGCGGGTCGACCAGATGTCCCGCTGGACTCTTTTTTTTTTTTTTTTTTTTTTTTTTTAATGTATAATATATATTATATCTTCCTAGACCTGACGGGTCGACCAGTTGTCTCTGTGCACTTCCTTTTTTTTGACGGACTGGAAGCGGGTCGACCAGTTGTCCGATTAAATATTTGGCCTTAAAATGCTAAGTACCGGGGTCGACCAGTTGGCCTTGTGAACTTGGGTCGACCAGTTGTCTTTTTCCATGTCTTGATTGAATGATGTCATTCTTCAATGTGTTGGTGGTTAGTTTATCTCTTTTGTTCTCTATGCCAACACGCCCCACTCACCAAACACTTTTTTTTTTAATTTATTTATTTACTTATTTTTATTTTACTTTTTTATTATTTATTTATTTATACATACATACATACATCCTGTCTATCTGTCCAGATGGGGCAGGGGTAGAAGGGGCTAGCTATGAGAGGAAGGTGCTCGGTGGGATATCCAGTTGTAAATAAGGCTGGGAATAAATAGCTGAATATTAATTCATTTGAGTAATATTAAAACTGTTCAAGTAGAAAACAATTGCTTTCTTTTTCTGTTTGCCCAGAGATCTGACTGACTGCAACTTGGAAAGAAGACGGCCCTGCTGGACAGAGACCTCCCTCCTGCTTTGGGTGGGTCGACCAGTTTACATGTTTATTTCCACGTTTTGTCTTTTATGGATTGAATGGATGTGTCTCTCTCTTTTTTTTTTTTTTTTTTTTTTTTGGTTTTTCGAGACAGGGTTTCTCTGTGGCTTTGGAGCCTGTCCTGGAACTAGCACTGTAGACCAGGCTGGTCTCGAACTCACAGAGATCCGCCTACCTCTGCCTCCCGAGTACTGGGATTAAAGGCGTGCGCCACCATCGCCCGGCTCTCATTTTTTTTTTCACGATTGCTTGCTTGCTTGCTTGCTTACTTACTTACTTACTTACTATCTGTTCAGCCCATCTCATTTACTTACTTCTTTAAAAAAAATGACCCACCTAGTTATTTACTTACTTACTTACTTACTTACTTGTTCATTCATTCCTTCACTTCCTTATCTTCTTTCATATATCTGTTTATTTATCTGCTGATTTAGCGTGACTCATTTACTTATTGAATGTTTCAATTATTATTTAGTTTTATTCATTTATTCATTCTTTATGTCTATTTTTATGTATGTATTTACTTACTTTCTTAATTTTTTTTTTACTTTTTAAAATTTACTTAATTTTTTTCTTTCTTTGGGAATGTAGATTCTTTCTTCCTTTCTTCCTTTCTTTCCTTCTTTCTGTCTCCTGACTGTCACTGGCTAAGAAAATGGTGGCCTCCATGTCACTGGTCAGCATAGCAGCTCCTAAAATGGAATTTGATGAAGGGATACATAGATAGATAGATAGATAGATAGATAGATAGATAGATAGATAGATAGATAGATAGATAGATGGGATGCGCACACGCTCACACACACACACACACACACACACACATATGCACGCACGTGCATGACATGTACAGATGGGGGCGATTCCAATGTTTTCAGAGGAAGGTGCTCGCTGGTAATAATAAATGTGCTGGTAAATAAGGCTGGAAATAGCTGAATATTAAATCATTAAAACTCTTCAAATAAATAAAAAGCAATTCCATTTCTCTCTCTCTCTCTTTCTCACCATATACCAGCACATCTGAACTGACTGCAACATACAAAAGAAGAAGAAACACGGAAAGAAGACATCCCTGCTGGACAGGATCTGAGATGAGAATAAATTCATCGAATGGCTGCCAACAGCATTTCATTGAGAAGAGATTCCACATTTTATGCTGTACAGTTACTTAGTTAGATAGATAGATAAAGAGAGGCCTGTGAACTGGGGTGGGCTGTGGCTTCTCAGGTCACCTCAGGTCAGGGAGGGGCTGAGGAGTGTCCCATTGGCCTTGACAATAGGCAGGAGTCAGAGGTTAATGTCAGGGCAGGGCCTGAGAGTTCCTCAAAGGGAATGAATGGAGACCCTTGCTTACCTAAGAAATGCCTGACCTTGGAAAAGGACTTGTGGAAAGCGGGCCCTTGAAACTGTGGTTTCACGTCTTACTAGAAAGCTCCCTCTTGGAAGGGAAAGTCATCGTGATAGCTTACTCTTTTCCCAAGGATACCCTACCTACCCTTCTGATCATTCTTACTGAATTAAGTCTTCCACTGCAAATAAATAAATAAATAAATAATAAATGAAGTGGGTGAGTGAGTGAGTGAGTGAGTAAGTAAGTAAGTAAGTAAGTAAACAAGCAAATACGTGGATGGACAAATAAATACAAAGTTTGCTGTTGTTGACTGACTTTTGATTTCATAATGAATCTCTCTCTCTCTCTCTCTCTCTCTCTCTCTCTCTCTCTCTCACACACACACACACACACACACTAAATATACAATAAAAGGAAGCATAACACCTTTACTCAGGGGGCAGAGTGAACTCTGAAAGTTTTCCAGGCGGGGGGGGGGAGAGACAGAATATAAGAACAAAATGAGAAACAAGGAAAAATAGTGTTGGCTGGCTGGCCGGCTTTCAGTTCCCTGACAGAAATGAGCACATTGTGGAGGAAACACAAAGTTGTTACACTATGTGGGTGTGATGAGGAGAGATTGTGAGTGAGTGTCCTGTCAGAACAAAGTTAGTCCCATAGTTGATGAAATTCATTATCCCAAAACTTCAGCAGAATATATCCCAAGTTTGCAAATGTGTGATCAGCTTGTGACAGGTTGGGCTGGAGATGCTGAGAACTGGGGAGCCCTCAATGCAAGAGCAGACACTCATTCCCATGAAGAGGGAGAGAGGGAGGGAGGGAGGGAGGGAGGGAGGGATCATTCATTCCTATACTCAAGTTTAAAGAAAGATGAGTGGCTATCTATGGAGAGACCACTCACAGATATGAAAAATCATTTCCTAAAAATCAAATTTCTCAGTCAGTATGCAACTGCTATGGTGCTTCTCCTAGATAGAGCAAAACACACAAACAAACTGATTCCTTGATCTAGAGCCACAGTGCACATGCTGTGGAAAAGGGGACATG
Organism: Microtus pennsylvanicus; assembly: GCF_037038515.1. Taxonomy (NCBI): domain Eukaryota; kingdom Metazoa; phylum Chordata; class Mammalia; order Rodentia; family Cricetidae; genus Microtus; species Microtus pennsylvanicus. The sequence continues at coordinate 113,699,337 of NC_134586.1, read as the reverse complement.
GCCAACTTGAATCACAATATTCATCAGAGCATGAAAAGAGCGTAAAAAGGACACAGAGGAGAGATAATTGTGGTCCTTCCTTCCTCCCTCCCTCCCTCCCTCCCTCCCTCCCTCCCTCCCTCCCTCCCTCCCTCCTTCCCTCAGGAAGTGACTGACAGATGAGACTTTGTCCAAGCAGGTTCTGTCTGAAATACCAGACTTGAGTTTCCCCCTCTGTGGGTATTAGCTAATCAGTCCTCCCTTCTTTCTGTAGGAAGGTGGTGCATGTCTCTCAGAACTTACCTGGTTTCCTCTGCACCAGGTGAACCAGGGAAAAGCTTTCTAAGCCTTATTCAGACCCATAGAGGCTGCGCTGTGTGTGACTTCAGAGACCTCAGGGAGTATAGGGGTGGGTGGGTGCTTGATGCTTCAGACTCATGTCATTGAAGGACATAACATAGTCTGGATTCACAGAGATTCACAACACAGAGCCATTGTCACTTACTAACAGCTCAGGACACCCAGAGCTAACAAGAAATTGCAGTCTCAGCCGGGCTTTAATCACAGCACACACACAGATCTCTGTGAATTCAAAGATGGCCTGATTTACAGAGTGAGTTTTAGGACAGCCCAAGATACACAAAGAAACCCTTTCTTGAAAAACAAAGCAAAACAGCAAAAGAAAGAAAGACAAGGAAAAAGAAAAAAATGGCAGTCTCTTTCCACTCTCTCCTCCATTGGCTCT